>NC_092718.1:139108505-139329881 GCF_047496885.1 Scyliorhinus torazame
CCTCTCTCCCCCCCCTCTCTCCCCCCTCCTCTCTCCCTTCCACCCCCCCTCCTCTCTCCCCCTCCCCCCTCCCCTCCCCCTCCACCCCCCTCCTCTCTCCCCCTCCCCTCCCCCTCCACCCCCTCCCCCTCCACCCCCCTCCTCTCTTCCCCTCCCCCCTCCCCTCCTCTCTCCCCCTCCACCCCCCTCCCCTCCCCCTCCACCCCCCTCCTCTCTCCCCCACCCCCCTCCCCCTCCTCTCTCCACTCCCCTCCCCCTCCTCTCGCCCCTCCCCTCCCCCTCCTCTCTCCCCTCCCCCTCCTCTCTCCCCCCTCCACCCCCCCTCCTCTCTCCCCCTCCACCCCCCTCCTCTCTCCCCCTGCCCCCTCCTCTCTCCCCCTCCCCTCTCCCCCCTCCCCCCTCTCCCCCCTCTCTCCTCCTCCCCTCTCGCCCCCCCTCCACCCCTCTCTCTCCCCCCCTTCACCACCCCTCTCTCCCCCCTCGTACCCCCCCTCCACCCCCCTCCTCTCTCCCCCCTCCACCCCCCTCCTCTCTCCCCCCTCCTCTCTCTCCCCCCCTTCCTCTCTCCCCCTCCTCCTCTCTCCTCCCCTCTCTCCCCCCTCGCCCTCCTCTCTCCCCACTCCTCTCTCCCCACTCCTCTCTCCCCCCTCCACTCCCCCCTCCACTCCCCCCTCCACTCCCCCCTCCACTCTCCACTCTCCCCCCTCCACCCACCCCTCCTCTCTCCCCCCTCCACCCCCTCCTCTCTCCCCCTCCACCCCCCTCCTCTCTCCCCCTCCACCCCACCTCTCTCCCCCCCTCCACCCCCCCTCTACCCCCCCTCTCTCCCCCCACACCCCCCTCTCTCCCCCCTCTCTCCCCCCCTCCTCTCTCCCCCCCTCTCTCCCCCACCCCCCTCTCTCCCCCCACCTCCCCCTCTCACCCCCCTCTCTCCCCCCTCTCCCCCCCCTCTTCTCTCCCCCTCCACCCCCCCTCCTCTCTCCCCTCCACCCCCCTCCTCTCTCCCCCTCCCCTCCCCCTCCTCTCTCCCCTCCCCCCTGCTCTCTCCCCCTCCACCCCCCCTCCTCTCTCCCCCTCCACCCCCCTCCTCTCTCCCCCCTCCACCCCCCCTCCTCTCTCCCCATCCCCCTCCCCTCTCCCCCCCTCTGCTCTGCTCCCCTCCCCTCTCCCCCCTCCCTCCCCTCTCCCCACTCCTCTCTCCCCCCCCTCTCTCCTCCTCCCCTCTCGCCCCCCCTCCTCCTCCCCTCTCGCCCCCCCCACCCCCCCTCTATCCCCCCCTCCACCCCTCTCTCTCCCCCCTCCACCCCTCTCTCTCCCCCCTCCACCCCCCTCTCTCCCCCCTCGTATCCCCACTCCACCCCTCTCTCTCCCCCTCCTCCTCTCTCCCCCCTCCACCCCCCTCCTCTCTCCCCCTTCCACCCCCCTCCTCTCTCCCCCCTTCCACCCCCCTCCTCTCTCCCCCTCCCCCTCCCTCCTCCCCCTCCTCTCTCCCCCTCCCCCTCCCCCCTCCCCCTTCCCCTTCCCCTCCCCCTCTTCTC
This sequence comes from Scyliorhinus torazame, assembly GCF_047496885.1. NCBI lineage: Eukaryota > Metazoa > Chordata > Chondrichthyes > Carcharhiniformes > Scyliorhinidae > Scyliorhinus > Scyliorhinus torazame. The sequence continues at coordinate 139,110,044 of NC_092718.1, forward strand.
TCCCCTCCCCCCCTCCTTCTCTCTCCCCCCCCCCTCTCTCTCCCCTCGCCCTCCCCCTGCTCTCTCCCCCCTCCCCTCACCCCCCCCTCCTCTCTCCCCCCTCCCCCCCCTCCCCCGCTCCTCTCTCCCCCCTCCCCCTCCTCTCTCCCCCTGCACCCCTTCCTCTCTCCCCCCTGCACCCCCTCCTCTCTCCCCCCTCCTCTCTCCCCCCCTCCTCTCTCCCCCCCTCCTCTCTCCCCCCTCCCCCCTCCCCTCTCCCCCCTCCCCTCTCCCCCCTCCCCTCTCCCCCCTCTCTCCCCCCTCCGCTCTCCCCCCTCCCTCCTCCCCTCCACCTCCGCCCTCCCCCTCCTCCACCACTCCCCCTCTCTACCCCTCCTCTCTCCCATCCCCCCTCCTCCCCTCCCTCTCCCCCTCCCCCCTACTCTCTCCCCCCCTCCCCTCTACCCCCCTCCCTCTCTCCCCCCCACCCCTCCTCCCCATCTCCCCCTCTCCCCCCTCCCCTCCCTCCCCCTCCCCCTCCCGCTCCCCCCTCCACCGCCCTTCTCTCCCCCCTCTCCACTCCCCCCCCTCTCCCCCCTCTCCACCCCCTCTCTCCCCCCCTCCACCCCCTCTCTCCCCCCCCTCCACCCCCCTCTCTCCCCCCTCTGTACCCCCTCTCCACACCCCTCTCTCCCCCTCCTCTCTCCCCCTCCTCTCTCCCCCTCCTCTCTCCCCCCTCCTCTCTCCCCCCTCCCCCTAACCCCCCTCCTCTCTCCCCCCTCCCCCTAACCCCCCTCCTCTCTCCCCCCTCCCCCTAACCCCCCTCCTCTCTCCCCCCTCCCCCTAACCCCCCTCCTCTCTCCCCCCTCCCCCTAACCCCCCTCCTCTCTCCCCCCTCCCCCTAACCCCCCTCCTCTCTCCCCCCTAACCCCCTCCTCTCTCCCCCCCCCCTAACCCCCCTCCTCTCCCCCCTCTCCCTCCCTCCCCCTCCTCTCCCCTCCCGTCCCCTCCTCTCCCCCCCGTCCCCTCCTCTCCCCCCCTCCTCTCCCCCCCTCCTCTCCCCCCTCTTTCCCCCATCTCCCACTCCTCTCTCCCCCCTCCCCTCCCCCCTCCTCTCTCCTCCCTTCCCTGCTCTCTCCCCCCTCCTCTCTCCCCCTCCCCCCTCCTCTCTTCGCCCTCCACCCCCTCCTCTCTCCCCCTCCTCTCTCCCCCTCCCCCTCCTCCTCTCTCCCCCTTCCCCTGCTCTCTCCCCCTCCCCCTCCTCTCTCCCCCTCCCCCCTCCTCCCCCTCCCCTCCCCTCCTCTCTCCCCCCTCCTCTCTCCCCCCCCACCACCCCCCCTCCTCTCTCTCCCCTCCTCTCTCCCCTTCCACCCCCCCTCCTCTCTCCCCCTCCACCCCCCCTCCTCTCTCCCCCTCCACCCCCCCTCCTCTCTCCCCCTCCACCGCCCCTCCTCTCTCCCCCTCCCCCTCCCCCCTCCTTCTCTCTCCCCCCCTCTCTCCCCTCGCCCTCCCCCTGCTCTCCCCCCTCCCCCTCGCCTCACCCCCCTCCTCTCTCCCCCCTCCCCCTCCCCCTCCTCTCTCCCCCCTTCCTCTCTCCCCCCTGCACCCCCTCCTCTCTCCCCCCTCCTCTCTCCCCCCCTCCCCCATCCCCCCTCCCCTCTCCCCCCTCCCCCCTCCCCTCTCCCCCTCCCTCTCTCCCCCCTCCGCTCTCCCCCCTCCCTCCTCTCCTCCACCTCCGCCCTCCCCCTCCTCCCCCTCCACCACTCCCCCTCTCTACCCCTCCTCTCTCCCATCCCCCCTCCTCCCCCTCCCTCTCCCCCTCCCCCCTACTCTCTCCCCCCCTCCCCTCTACCCCCCTCCTCCTCTCCCCCCACCCCTCCTCCCATCTCCCCCTCCCCTCCCTCCCCCTCCCGCTCCCCCCTCCACCGCCCTTCTCTCCCCCCTCTCCACTCCCCCCCTCCACCCCCTCTCTCCCCCCTCTCCACTCCCCCCCTCCACCCCCCTCTCTCCCCCCTCTCCACTCCCCCCCTCCACCCCCCTCTCTCCCCCCCCTCCACCCCCTCTCTCCCCCCTCTCTCCCCCCTCTGTACCCCCTCTCCACACCCCTCTCTCCCCCTCCTCTCTCCCCCCTTCCCCTAACCCCCCTCCTCTCCCCCCCCTCCCCCTAACCCCCCCTCCCCCTAACCCCCCTCCTCTCTCCCCCTCCTCTCTCCCCCTAACCCCCCCTCCTCTCTCCCCCCTCCCCCTAACCCCCCTCCTCTCTCCCCCCTCCCCCTAACCCCCCTCCCTCCCCCTCCTCTCCCCTCCCCCTCCTCTCCCCCCCGTCCCCTCCTCTCCCCCCCCCGTCCCCTCCTCTCCCCCCCCGTCCCCTCCTCTCCCCTCTCCTCCCTCCCCTCCTCTCCTCCCCCTCCTCTCCCCTCCTCTCCCTCCTCTCCTCCCCCTCCTCTCCCCTCCTCTCCCCTCCCCCTCCTCTCCCCTCCTCTCCCCTCCCCCTCCTCTCCCCCCCCCGTCCCCTCCTCTCCCCCCCCGTCCCCTCCTCTCCCCCCCTCCTCTCCCCCCTCTTTCCCCCATCTCCCACTCCTCTCTCCCCCCTCCCCTCTCCTCTCTCCTCCCCTCCCCCCTCCTCTCTCCTCCCTCCCCTGCTCTCTCCCCCCCTCCTCTCTCCCCCTCCCCCCCTCCTCTCTTCGCCCTCCTCCCCCTCCTCTCTCCCCCTCCCCCTCTCTCTCCCCCTCCCTCCTCCCCTCCCCCTCCTCCTCTCTCCCCCCTCCCCCTCCTCTCTCCCCCTCCTCTCTCCCCCTCCCCTCCCCCTCCTCTCTCCCCCCTCCCCCTCCCCCTTGTCTCTCCCCTCTCCTCTCTCCCCCTCCCCCTCCTCTCTCCCCCTCCTCTCTCCCCCTCCCCTCCCCCTCCTCTCTCCCCCCTCCCCCTCCCCCTTGTCTCTCCCCTCTCCTCTCTCCCCCTCCCCCTCCCCTCCTCTCTCCCCCTCCTCCCCCTCCTCTCTCCCCCCCCTCCACCCCCCCTCCTCTCTCCCCCCTCCTCTCTCCCCTTCCACCCCCCCTCCTCTCTCCCCTTCCACCCCCCCTCCTCTCTCCCCCTCCACCCCCCTCCTCTCTCCCCCTCCCCCTCCTCTCTCCCCCTCCTCCCCTCCTCTCTCCCCCCCCTCTCTCCCCCCTCCTCTCTCCCCTTCCACCCCCCCTCTCTCCCCCCTCCTCTCTCCCCTTCCACCCCCCCTCCTCTCTCCCCCTCCCCCCTCCCCTCCCCCTCCACCCCCCTCCTCTCTCCCCCTCCCCTCCCCCTCCACCCCCTCCCCCTCCACCCCCCTCCTCTCTCCCCCTCCACCCCCCTCCCCTCCCCCTCCACCCCCCTCCTCTCTCCCCCACCCCCCTCCCCCTCCTCTCTCCACTCCCCTCCCCCTCCTCTCGCCCCTCCCCTCCCCTCCTCTCTCCCCTCCCCCTCCTCTCTCCCCCCTCCACCCCCCCTCCTCTCTCCCCCTCCACCCCCCTCCTCTCTCCCCCTGCCCCCTCCTCTCTCCCCCTCCCCTCTCCCCCCTCCCCCCTCTCCCCCCTCTCTCCTCCTCCCCTCTCGCCCCCCTCCACCCCTCTCTCTCCCCCCCTTCACCACCCCTCTCTCCCCCCCTCGTACCCCCTCTCCACCCCCCTCTGTCCCCCCCTCTCTCCCCCTCCTCTCTCCCCCTCCTCTCTCCCCCCTCCTCTTTCCCCTCCTCCACCCCCCCCTCCTCTCTCCCCCCTCCACCCCCTCCTCTCTCCCCCTCCACCTCCCCCTCTTCTCTCCCCCTCCCCCCTCCCCCTCCCCCTCCTCTCCCCCCCTGCTCTCTCCCCCCCTCCCCCTCCTCTCTCCCCCCTCCACCCCCCTCCTCTCTCCCCCTCCCCCTCCTCTCTCCCCCTCCCCCTCCCCCTCCCCTCTCCCTCCCCTCTCTCCCCCTCCTCTCTCCCCCTCCCCCTCCTCCCCTCCCCCTCCCCCTGCTCTCTCCCCCCTCCCCTCCCCCTCCTCTCTCCCCCTCCCCGTCCCCCTCCTCTCTCCCCCTCCCCCTCCTCTCTCCCCCTCCTCTCTCCCCCCTCCCCTCCCCCTCCTCTCTCCCTCTCCCCTCTCCCCCCTGCCTCTCCCCCTTGTCTCTCCCCCCTCCTCTCTCCCCCTCCACCCCCCTCCTCTCTCCCCCTCCCCCCTCCTCCCCCTCCTCTATCCTCTCCCCCCCCTCCTCTCTCCCCCCCACTCCCCCCCCCACTCTCCCCCCTCCACCCCCCCTCCTCTCTCCCCCTCCTCTCTCCCCCCTCCACCCCCCCTCCTCTCTCCCCTCCAGCCCCCTCCTCTCTCCCCCTCCCCCCTCCTCCCCCTCCTCTATCCCCTCCCCCTCCTCTCTCCCCCCCTCCTCTCTCCCCCCCACTCCCCCCCCCACTCTCCCCCCTCCACCCCCCTCCTCTCTCCCCCTCCTCTCTCCCCCCTCCACCCCCCCTCCTCTCTCCCCTCCACCCCTCCTCTCTCCCCCTCCCCCTCCCCTCCCTCTCCACCCCCCTCCTCTCTCCCCCCTCCCCCTCCTCTCTCCCCTCCCCTCCCCCTCCTCTCTCCCCTCCCCTCCCCCTCCTCTCCCCCCTCCACCCCCCCTCCCCTCTCCCCCCTCCTCCCCCCTCTCCCCCCCTCCTCTCTCCCCCTCCCCCTCCCCTCTCGCCCCCTCCCCCTCCCTCCCCTCTCCCCACTCCCCTCTCCCCTCTCCCCCCCTCTCTCCTCCTCCCCTCTCGCCCCCCCTCCACCCCTCTCTCTCCCCCCCTCCAGCACCCCTCTCTACCCCCTCGTACCCCTCTCTACCCCCTCGTACCCCCTCTCCACCCCCCCTCTCTCCCCCCCTCCACCCCCCTCTCTCCCCTCCTCTCTCTCCCCTCCTCTCTCCCCCTCCTCTCTCCCCCTCCCCCCTCTCTCTCCCCCTCCCCTCTGCCTCCCCCCTCCCCCCTCTGCCTCCCCCCTCTGTCTCCCCCCTCCTCTCTCCCCCTCCCCCTCCCCCCTCCCCCCTCCTCTCTCCCCCTCCCCCCTCTGCCTCCCCCCCCTCTGCCTCCACCCTCCCCCTCCCTCCAGCCTCTCCCCCTCCCCCTCCCTCCAGCCTCTCCCCCTCCTCTCTCTCTCCCCCCCTCCTCTCTCCCCCCTCCTCTCTCCCCCCTCCTCTCTCCCCCCTCCTCTCTCCCCCCTCCTCTCTCCCCCCTCCTCTCTCCCCCCTCCTCTCTCCCCCCTCCTCTCTCCCCCCTCCTCTCTCCCCCCTCCTCTCTCCCCCCTCCTCTCTCCCCCCTCCTCTCTCCCCCCCTCCTCTCTCCCCCCTCCTCTCTCCCCCCTCCTCTCTCCCCCCTCCTCTCTCCCCCCTCCTCTCTCCCCCCTCCTCTCTCCCCCCTCCTCTCTCCCCCCTCCTCTCTCCCCCCTCCTCTCTCCCCCCTCCTCTCTTCCCCCTCCTCTCTTCCCCTCCTCTCTTCCCCCTCCTCTCTCCCTCTCTCCCTCTCTCCCCCCTCCTCTCTCCCCCCTCCTCTCTTCCCCCTCCTCTCTCCCTCTCTCCCTCTCTCCCCCTCCTCTCCCCTCCCCTCCTCCTCCCCCCCTCCCCTCTCCCCCCTCCCCCTTCCCCCCTCCCCTCCCCCTTCCTCCCCCTCCCCTTCCCCCTCCCCCTTCCCCCCTCCCCCTCCCCCTTCCTCCCCCTCCCCCTTCCTCCCCCTCCCCTTCCCCCTCCCCCTTCCCCTCCCCCCCCTCCCCCTCCCCCCCCCCCCCTCCCCCTCCCCTTCCCCCCTCCCCTCCCCCTTCCCCCCTGCCCCCTCCCTCTTCCCCCCTCCCCTCCCCCTCCCCTCTCCCCCTCCCCCTCCCCCTCCCCCCTCCCCTCCCCCTCCCCTCTCCCCCCTCCCCTCTCCCCCTCCCCTCTGTCTCCCCCTCCCCTCCCCCTCCCCTCTCTCTCCCCCTCCCCTCCCCCCTCCTCTCTCCCCCCTCCCACCCCCCTCCCCCTCCCCTCCCCTCCTCCTCTCTCCCCCCTCGCCCTCCCCCCGGCTCTCTCCCCCCTCCCCCCTCCCCCCTCCTCTCTCCCCTCTCCTCTCTCCCCCCTCCTCTCTCCCCCCCTCCCCCTCCTCTCTCCCCCCTCCTCTCTCCCCCCCTCCCCCTCCACCCCCTCTCTCCCCCCTCCCCCTCCACCCCCTCTCTCCCCCCTCCCCCGCTCCTCTCTCCCCCCTCCTCCTCTCTCCCCCCTCCCCTCTCCCCCTCCGTCCCTCCCCCGCTCCTCTCTCCCCCCTCCTCCTCTCTCCCCCCTCCCCTCTCCCCCTCCCTCCATCCCCTCCTCCCCCCCTCTCTCCCCCCCTCCGCTCTCCCCCCTCCGCCCTCCCCACCCCCCCTCCGCCCTCCCCCTCCGCCCTCCCCCTCCGCCCCTCGCTCCCCCTCCGCCCCTCCCCCCTCTCTCCCCCCTCCCCCCTCTCTACCCCTCCTCTCTCCCAACCCCCCCCTCCTCCCCCTCCCCCCTACTCTCTCCCCCTCCCCCTACTCTCTCCCCCCTCCCCTCTACCCCCCTCCCCCTCTCCCCCCTCCCCTCTCCCCCTCCCCCTCCACCCCTCTCTCTCCCCCCTCTGTACCCCCCTCCACCCCCTCTGTACCCACTCTCCACCCCCCCTCCACCCCCCACTCTCCCCCCCCTCCACCCCCCTCTCCACCCCCCTCTCTCCCCCCCCCTCTCCCCCCTCCTCTCTCCCCCCTCCCCCAAACCCTCCTCCTCTCTCCCCCCTCCCCCAAACCCCCCTCCTCTCTCCCCCCTCCCCCAAACCCCCCTCCTCTCTCCCCCTCCCCCAAACCCCCCTCCTCTTCCCCCCTCCCCCAAACCCCCCTCCTCTCTCCCCCTAACCCCCCTCCCCTCCCCCTCCTCTCCCCCCCTCCTATACCCACCTCCTCTCCACCCCCCTCCTCCCCCTCCTCTCCCCTCCCCTCCTCTCCCTCCCCTTCTCCCCCCCCGTCCCCTCCTCTCCCCCTCCTCTCTCCCCCTCCCCTCCCCCTCCTCTCTCCCCCCTCCCCCCTCTCCCCCCTCCTCTGTCCCCCCTCCTCTCTCCCCCCCACCACCCCCCCTCCTCTCTCCGCCCTCCACCCCCTCGCCCCTCCACCTCCTCTCTCCCCCTCCCCTCCTCCCTCCCACTCCCCCTCCTCTCTCCCCCTCCCCTCCCCTCCTCTCTCCCCCTCCCCCTCCCGCCCTCCCCTCCCCCTCCTCTCTTCCCCCCTCCCCCTCCCGCCCTCCCCACCTGCTCTCTCCCCCCTCCCCCTCCTCTCTCCCCCTCCCCCTCCTCTCTCCCCCTCCCCTTCTCTCTCCTCCCTCCCCTTCTCTCTCCCCCCTCCCCCTCTCTCTCCCCCCTCCTCTCTCCCCCCTCCACCCCCTCCTCTCTCCCCCTCCCCCTCCTCCTCCCCCTCCTCCTCTCTCCCCCCTCCTCTCTCCCCCCTTCCCCCTCCCCCTCCTCCTCTCTTCCCCCTCTCTCCCCCCTCCCCCTCCCCCCTGCTCTCTCCCCCCTCCCCCTCCTCTCTCCCCCTCCCCGGCCTCTCTCCCCCCTCCCCTCCCCTCCTCTCTCACCCCTCCCCCTCCCCCTTGTCTCTCCCCCCTCCTCTCTCCCCCCTCCTCCCCCTCCTCTCTCCCCCTCCCCCTCCCCTCTCCCCCCTCCTCTCTCCCCCCCCTCCTCTCTCCCCCCTCCACCACCCACTCTCTCCCCCCCTCCTCTCTCCCCCCTCTACCCCCCCCTCCTCTCTCCCCTTCCACCCCCCCTCCTCTCTCCCCCTCCACCCCCCCTCCTCTCTCCCCCTCCACCCCCCTCCTCTCTCCCCCTCCACCCCCCTCCTCTCTCCCCCTCCCCCCTCCCCTCCCCCCTCCTCTCTCCCCCCTCCCCCTCTCCCCCCTCTCCCCCCATCCCCCTCTCCCCCATCCTCTCTCCCACGTCCTCTCTCCCCCCCTCCACCCCCCTCCTCTCTCCCCCTCCAACCCCTCCTCTCTCCCCCTCCAACCCCCTCCTCTCTCCCCCTCCACCCCCTCCTCTCTCCCCCTCCCCCCCTCTCCCCCCTCCTCTCCCCCTCTCTCCCCCCTCGCCCTCCCCCCTGCTCCCTCCCCCCTCCACCCCCCCTCCTCTCTCCCCTTCCCCTCCACCTCCTCCCCCTCCTCTCTCCCCCTCCCCCATCCCCCTCTCCCCCTCCCCCATCCCCCTCTCCCCCCTCCCCCTCTCCCTCCCCCCTCCTCTCCAACCCCTCTCCCCCCTCCCCCTCTCCCCCCTGCTCTCTTCCCCCCTGCTCTCTCCCCCCCTCCACCCCCTCCTCTCTCCCCCTCCCCCTCCTCTCCCTCTCCCTCTCTCCCCTCCCCCTCTCCCCCCTTCCACCCCCCCTCCTCCCTCCTCCCCCCCTCCCCTCCTCTCCCCCTCCCCCTCCTCTCCCCCCTCCTCTCTCCCCCCTCGCCCTCCCCCCTGCTCTCTCCCCGCTCCCCCTCCCCCTCCTCTCTCCCCCTCCACCCCCCTTCCTCTCTCCCCTCCACCCCCTCTCTCCCCTCCCCCTCCACCCCCCTCTCTCCCCCTCCCCCCTCCACCCCCCTCTCTCCCCCTCCCCCCTCCCCTGCCCCTCCTTTCTCCCCCTCCCCCCCTCCCCTGCCCCTCCTTTCTCCCCCTCCCCCTCCCCTCCTCTCCCCCTCCCCCTCCCCCCGTCTCGCCCCCCCTCGCCCTCCCCCTGCTCTCTCCCCCCTCCCCCTCCTCTCTCCCCTCCCCCTCTTCTCTCCCCTCCCCCTCCTCTCTCCCCCCTCCACCCCCCCTCCTCTCTCCCCCTCCACCCCCCTCCTCTCTCCCCACCACCCCCCCTCCTCTCTCCCCCCTCCACCCCCTCCTCTCTCCCCTCCCCCTCCTCTCTCCCCCTCCACCCCCCCTCCTCTCTCCCCTCCACCCCCCTCCTCTCTCCCCCCACCACCCCCCCTCCTCTCTCCCCCCTCCACCCCCCTCCTCTCCCCTCCCCTCCTCTCCCTCCCCTTCTCCCCCCACGTCCCCTCCTCTCCCCCCTCCTCTCTCCCCTCCTCTCCCTCCCCTTCTCCCCCCACGTCCCCTCCTCTCCCCCCTCCTCTCTCCCCCTCCTCTCTCCCCCCTCCCTCACCCCTCCTCTCTCCCCTCCCCATCCTCTCTCCTCCCTCCCATGCTCTCTCCCCCTCCCCCTCCCCCTCTCCCCCCTCCTCTGTCCCCCCTCCTCTCTCCCCCCCACCACCCCCCCCTCCTCTCTCCCCCTCCCCCTCCTCTCTCCCCCTCCCCCCTCCCCTCTCCCCCTCCCGCCCTCCCCTCCCCCTCCTCTCTCCCCCCTCCCCCTCCCGCCCTCCTCTCTCCCCCCTGCCCCTCCCGCCCTCCCCACCTGCTCTCTCCCCCCTCCCCCTCCTCTCTCCCCCACCCCCTCCTCTCTCCCCCACCACCCCCCCTCCTCTCTCCCCCCTCCACCCCCCTCCTCTCCCTCCCCTTCTCCCCCACATCCCCTCCTCTCCCCCCTCCTCTCTCCCCCTCCTCTCTCCCCCCTCCCCTCTCCCCCTCCTCTCTCCCCCCTCCCCTCACCCCTCCTCTCCCCCCTCCCCTCCCCATCCTCTCTCCTCCCTCCCATGCTCTCTCCCCCTCCCCCCTCTCCCTCTCCCCCCTCCTCTGTCCCCCCTCCTCTCTCCCCCCACCACCCCCCCCTCCTCTCTCCGCCCTCCACCCCCTCCCCCCTCCACCTCCTCTCTCCCCCTCCCCCTCCTCTCTCCCCTCCCCCCTCCCCTCTCCCCCTCCCCCCTCCCCTCTCCCCTCCCCCTCCCGCCCTCCCCTCCCCCTCCTCTCTCCCCCCTCCCGCCCTCCTCTCTCCCCCCTGCCCCTCCCGCCCTCCCCACCTGCTCTCTCCCCCCTCCCCCCCTCTCTCCCCCTCCTCTCTCCCCCTCCCCTCCTCTCTCCCCCTCCTCTCTCCCCCTTCCCCTCCCCTTCTCTCTCCCCCTCCCCCTCCCCTTCTCTCTCCCCCTCCTCTCTCCCCCCTCCACCCTCCCCCTCCTCTCTCCCCCTCCCCTCCCCCCTCCTGTCTCCCCCCCTCCCCCTCCCCCTCCTCCTCTCTCCCCCCCTCCTCTCTCCCCCCTTCCCCCTCCCCCTCCTCCTCTCTCCCCCCTCCCCCCCTCCCCCTGCTCTCTCCCCCCTCCCCCTCCTCTCTCCCCCTCCCCCTCCTCTCTCCCACTCCCCCTCCTCTCTCCCCCCTCCCCTCCTCTCTCCCCCCCTCCCCTCCCCCTCCTCTCTCACCCCTCCCCCTCCCCCTTGTCTCTCCCCCCTCCTCTCTCCCCCCTCCTCCCCCTCCTCCCTCCTCCCCCTCCCCTCTCCCCCTCCCCCCTCCTCCCCCTCCCCCCTCCTCCCCCTCTCCGCCCCTCCTCTCTCAGCCCTCCTCTCTCCCCCCCTCCACCACCCACTCTCTCCCCCCTCCTCTCTCCCCCCTCCACCCCCCTCCTCTCTCCCCTTCCACCTCCCTCCTCTCTCCCCCTCCACCCCCCCTCCTCTCTCCCCCTCCACCCCCCCTCCTCTCTCCCCCCTCCTCTCTCCCCCCTCCACCATCCACTCTCTCCCCCCTCTCTCTCCCCCCTCCACCCCCCCTCCTCTCTCCCCCCTCCACCCCCCTCCTCTCTCCCCTTCCACCACCCTCCTCTCTCCCCCTCCACCCCCCCTCCTCTCTCCCCCTCCACCCCCCCTCCTCTCTCCCCCTCCACCCCCCCTCCTCTCTCCCCCTCCCCCCTCCTCTCTCCCCCCTCCGCCACCCCTCCTCTCTCCCACCCTCCTCTCTCCCCCTCCACCCCCCTCCTCTCTCCCCCTCCTATCTCCCCCGACCCCTCCCCTCTCCCCCACCCCCTCCCCTCCCGCCCCCCTCCACCCCCCTCCACCCCTCTCTCTCCCCCCTCCACCCCTCCTCTCTTCCCCCTCCACCCCCTCCTCTCTCCCCCCTCCACCCCCCCTCCTCTCTCCCCCCTCCACCCCTCCACTCTTCCCCCTCCACCCCCCTCCTCTCTCCCCCCTCCACCCCCCCTCCTCTCTCCCCCTCCCCCCTCCTCTCTCCCCCTCCCCCCTCCTCTCTCCCCCCTCCACCCCCCCTCCTCTCTCCCCCTCCCCCCTCCTCTCTCCCCCTCCACCCCCCCTCCTCTCTCCCCTCCACCCCCCCTCCTCTCTCCCCCTCCCCCCTCCTCTCTCCCCCTCCCCCCTCCTCTCTCCCCCTCCCCCCTCCTCTCTCCCCCTCCCCCCTCCTCTCTCCCCCTCCCCCCTCCTCTCTCCCCCTCCCCCCTCCTCCCCCCCTCCCTCCCCCTCCCCCTCCCCCTCCCCCCTCCCCCTCCCCCCTCCCCCTCCCTCTCTCCCCCTCCCTCTCTCCCCTCCTCTCTCCCCCCTCGCCCTCCCCCTGCTCTCTCCCCCCTCGCCCTCCCCCCTCCTCTCTCCCCCCTCCTCTCTCCCCCTCCACCCCCCCTCCTCTCTCCCCCTCCCCCTCCCCCTACCCCTCCCCCCACCCCCTCCTCCCCTCCCCCCCACCCCTCCCCCTCCCCCTCCTCCTCTCTCCCCCGCCCTCTCTCCCCTCCCCCCTCGCCTCTCCCCCCTCCTCTCTCCCCCCTCCCCCTCCACGCCCCCTCTCTCCCCCTCCTCTCTCCCCCCCTCCCCTCTCCCCCCTCCCCCTCCTCTCTCCCCCCTGCACCCCCTCCTCTCTCCCCCCTCCTCCCCTCTCCCCCTCCCTCCCTCCCCTCTCCTCCCCCTCTCCCCTCCTCTCTCCCCCTCCCTCCTCTCTCCCTCTCCCCTCCTCTCTCCCTCTCCCCTCCTCTCTCCCTCTCCCCTCCTCTCTCCCTCTCCCCTCCTCTCTCCCTCTCCCCTCCTCTCTCCCTCTCCCCTCCTCTCTCCCCCCCCCTCCTCTCCCCCCCCCTCCTCTCTCCCCCCCCTCCTCTCCCCCTCCTCTCTCCCCCCCTCCTCTCTCCCCCCCTCCTCTCTCCCCTCCCCCTCCTCTCTCCCCCCTCCACCCCCCCTCTCTCCCCCACTCTCTATCCCCCCTTCCTATCCCCCCTCCACCCCCCTCTCTCCCCCCCTCTCTAACCCCCCTTCCTATCCCCCCTCTCTCCCCCCTCCAACCCCCTCTCTCCCCCCTCCCCCCTCTCTCCCCCCTCCACCCCCCTCTTTCCCCCCTCCCCCCCCTCTCTCCCCCCCATCTCTCTCCCCCCCTCCCACCATCTCTCTCCCCCCCTCCCCCCTCCCCCATCTCTCTCCCCCCTTCCACCCCCCTTCTCCCTCCCTCCCCCCTCCCTCTCCCCCCTCCCCCCTTCCACCCTCCCTCCTCCCCCTCCCTCCCCCCCCTCTCCCCCCCTCGCCCCTCCTCTCTCCCCCCTCCTCTCTCCCCCTCCTCTCTCCACCCACTCCCCTCTCCCCCCTCCCCCTCCCCTCTCCGCCATCTCTCTCCCCCCTCACCCCCTCCTCCCTCCCCCCTCCCCCCTCCTCCCTCCCCCCTCCCCCCTCCCCCCTCCACCCTCCCCCCTCCCTCCCTCCCCCCCTCTCTCCGCCCCCTCCTCCTCTCCCCCCTCTCTCCCCCATCTCCCCTCCCCCTCCCCCCGCCTCTGTCCCCCCTCCCCCTCCTCTCTCCCTCCTCCCCCCTCTTCTCTCCCCCCCTCCTCTCCCCCCTCCCCTCTCCCCCTCCACCCCCACTGCTCTCTCTCCCCTCCCCCCTCCCCCTCCCCCTCCTCTCTCCCCGCACACTCACATCGTTCTGGCTCTGCCCACACACACATTGCTCTGGCTCTCCCCACACACACACATCGCACTGGCTCCCCACACACACGCACATCGCTCTGGTTGTCCCCACACACACATCACACTGGCTCTCCCCACACACACACATCGCACTGGCTCTCCCCACACACACATCACACTGGCTCTCCCTACACACATACACATTGCTCTGGCTCTCCCCACACACACACGTTGCTCTGGCTCTCCCCACACACACACATAACTTTGGCTCTCCCCACACACACATCGCACTGGCTCTCCCCACACACACATCACACTGGCTCTCCCTACACACACACACATTGCTCTGGCTCTCCCCACACACAGACACATCACACTGGCTCTCCCCACACACACACATCGCCCTGGCTCTCCCCACACACACACACACACATCGCTCTGGCTATCCCCGCGCACACACATCGCTCTGGCTCTCCCACGCACAAACATCGCTCTGGCTCTCCCCACACACACACACACATTGCTCTGGCTCTCCCCACACACACACACAAAATTAACAAAGAACAAAGAAATGTACAGCACAGGAACAGGCCCTTCGGCCCTCCAAGCCCGTGCCGACCATGCTGCCCGACTAAACTACAATCTTCTACACTTCCTAGGTCCGTATCCCTCTATTCCCATCCTATTTATGTATTTGTCAAGATGCCCCTTAAATGTCACTATCGTCCCTGCTTCCACCACCTCCTCCGGTAGCGAGTTCCAGGCACCCACTACCCTCTGCGTAAAAAACCTGCCTCGTACATCTACTCTAAACCTTGCCCCTCTCACCTTAAACTTATGCCCCCTAGTAATTGACCCCTCTACCCTGGGGAAAAGCCTCTGACTATCCACTCTGTCTATGCCCCTCATAATTTTGTATACCTCTATCAGGTCTCCCCTCAACCTCCTTCGTTCCAGTGAGAACAAACCGAGTTTATTCAACCGCTCCTCATAGCTAATGCCCTCCATACCAGGCAACATTCTGGTAAATCTCTTCTGCACCCTCTCGAAAGCCTCCACATCCTTCTGGTAGTGTGGCGACCAGAATTGAACACTATACTTCAAGTGTGGCCTACCTAAGGTTCTATACAGCTGCAACATGACTTGCCAATTCTTATACTCAATGCCCCGGCCAATGAAGGCAAGCATGCCGTATGCCTTCTTGACTAGCTTCTCCACCTTGCCCCTTTCAATGACCTGTACTCCTAGATCTCTTTGACTTTCAATACTCTTGAGGGTTCTACCATTCACTGTATATTCCCTACCTGCATTAGACCTTCCAAAATGCATTACCTCACATTTGTCCGGATTAAACTCCATCTGCCATCTCTCCGCCCAAGTTTCCAAACAATCTAAATCCTGCTGTATCCTCTGACAGTCCTCATCGCTATCCGCAATTCCACCAACCTTTGTGTCGTCTGCAAACTTACTAATCAGACCAGTTACATTTTCCTCCAAATCATTTATATATACTACAAAGAGCAAAGGTCCCAGCACTGATCCCTGTGGAACACCACTGGTCACAGCCCTCCAATTAGAAAAGCGTCCCTCCATTGCTACTCTCTGCCTTCTATGGCCTAGCCAGTTCTGTATCCACCTTGCCAGCTCACCCCTGATCCCGTGTGACTTCACCTTTTGTACTAGTCTACCATGAGGGACCTTGTCAAAGGCCTTACTGAAGTCCATATAGACAACATCTACTGCTCTACCTGCATCAATCATCTTAGTGACCTCCTCGAAAAACTCTATCAAGTTAGTGAGACACGACCTCCCCTTCACAAAACCGTGCTGCCTCTCACTAATACGTCCATTTGCTTCCAAATGGGAGTAGATCCTGTCTCGAAGAATTCTCTCCAGTAATTTCCCTACCACTGAAGTAAGGCTCACCGGCCTGTAGTTCCCGGGATTATCCTTGCTACCCTTCTTAAACAGAGGAACAACATTGGCTATTCTCCAGTCCTCCGGGACATCCCCTGAAGACAGCGAGGATCCAAAGATTTCTGTCAAGGCCTCAGCAATTCCTCTCCAGCCTCCTTCAGTATTCTGGGGTAGATCCCATCAGGCCCTGGGGACTTATCTACCTTAATATTTTTTAAGACACCCAACACCTCGTCTTTTTGGATCACAATGTGACCCAGGCTATCTACACCCCCTTCTCCAGACTCAACATCTACCAATTCCTTCTCTTTGGTGAATACTGATGCAAAGTATTCATTTAGTACCTCGCCCATTTCCTCTGGCTCCACACATAGATTCCCTTGCCTATCCTTCAGTGGGCCAACCCTTTCCCTGGCTACCCTCTTGCTTTTTATGTACGTGTAAAAAGCCTTGGGATTTTCCTTAACCCTATTTGCAATGACTTTTCGTGACCCCTTCTAGCCCTCCTGACTCCTTGCTTAAGTTCCTTCCTACTTTCCTTATATGCCACACAGGCTTCGTCTGTTCCAGCCTTTTAGCCCTGACAAATGCCTCCTTTTTCTTTTTGACGAGGCCTACAATATCACTCGTCATCCAAGGTTCCCGAAAATTGCCGTATTTATCTTTCTTCCTCACAGGAACATGCCGGTCCTGTATTCCTTTCAACTGACACTTGAAAGCCTCCCACATGTCAGATGTTGATTTGCCCTCAAACATCCGCCCCCAATCTATGTTCTTCAGTTCCCGCCTAATATTGTTATAATTAGCCTTCCCCCAATTTAGCACATTCATCCTAGGACCACTCTTATCCTTGTCCACCAGTACTTTAAAACTTACTGAATTGTGGTCACTGTTACCGAAATGCTCCCCTACTGAAACATCTACCACCTGGCCGGGCTCATTCCCCAATACCAGGTCCAGTACCTCCCCTTCCCTAGTTGGATTGTTTACATATTGTTTTAAGAAGCCCTCCTGGATGCTCCTTACAAACTCCGCCCCGTCTAAGCCCCTGGCACTAAGTGAGTCCCAGTCAATATTGGGGAAGTTGAAGTCTCCCATCACCACAACCCTGTTGTTTTTACTCTTTTCCAAAATCTGTCTACCTATCTGCCCCTCTATCTCCCGCTGGCTGTTGGGAGGCCTGTAGTATACCCCAACATTGTGACTGCAGCCTTTTATTCCTGATCTCTACCCATATAGCCTCACTGCCCTCTGAGGTGTCCTCTCGCAGTATAGCTGTGATATTCTCCCGAACAAGTAGCGCAACTCCGCCTCCCCTTTTACATCCCCCTCTATCCCGCCTGAAACATCTAAATCCTGGAACGTTTAGCTGCCAATCCTGCCCTTCCCTCAACCAGGTCTCTGTAATGGCAACAACATCATAGTTCCAAGTACTAATCCAAGCTCTAAGTTCATCTGCCTTACCCGTAATGCTCCTTGCATTAAAACATATGCACTTCAGGCCACCAGACCCGCTGTGTTCAGCAACTTCTCCCAGTCTGCTCTGCCTCAGAGCCACACTGTCCCTATTCCCTAGTTCTCCCTCAATGCTCTCACCTTCTGACCGATTGCTCCCGTGCCCACCCCCTGCCATACTAGTTTAAACCCTCCCGTGTGACACTAGCAAACCTCGCGGCCAGGATATTTATGCCTCTCCGGTTTAGATGCAACCCGTCCTTCTTATACAGGTCACACCTGCCCCGGAAGAGCTCCCAGTGGTCCAGTTAACGGAAACCCTCCCTCCTACACCAGCTGTTTAGCCACGTGTTTATCTGCTCTATCTTCCTATTTCTAGCCTCACTGGCACGTGGCACAGGGAGTAATCCCGAGATTACAACCCTCGAGGTCCTGTCTTTTAACTTTCTGCCTAGCTCCCTGAACTCCTGCTGCAGGACCTCATGCCCCTTCCTGCCTATGTCGTTAGTACCAATATGTACAACGACCTCTGCCTGTTTGCCCTCCCCCTTCAGGATTCCCTCTAACCGTTCGGAGACATCCTGGACCCTGGCACCAGGGAGGCAACATACCATCCTAGAGTCTCTTTCACGTCCACAGAAGCGCCTATCTGTGCCCCTGACTATAGAGTCCCCTCTCTCCCCCCCTCCCCCTCCTCTCTCCCCCCTACCCCTCTCCCCCCTCCCCCCCTCTCTCCCCCCTACCCCTCTCCCCCCTCCCCCCCTCTCTCCCCCCTCCTCTCTCCCCCCTCCCCCTCTCCCCCCTCCCCCCCTCTCTCCCCCCTCCTCTCTCCCCCCTCCCCCTCCTCTCTCCCCCCTCCCCCTCCTCTCTCCCCCCTCCCCCTCCTCTCTCCCCCCTCCCCCTCCTCTCTCCCCCCTCCCCCTCCTCTCTCCCCCCTCCACCCCCCCTCCTCTCCCCCCTCCACCCCCCCTCCTCTCTCCCCCCTCCACCCCCCTCCTCTCTCCCCCCTCAACCCCCCTCCTCTCTCCCCCTCCCCCTCCTCTCTCCCCCTCCTCTCTCCCCCCTCCCCTCCCCCTCCTCTCTCCCCCCTCCTCTCTCCCCCCTCCACCCCCCTCCTCTTTCCCCCCTCCTCTCTCCCCCCTCCACTCCACCCTGCTCTCTCCCCCCTCTCTCCCCCCTCCACCCTCCTCTCTCCCCCCTTCACCTCTCCCCCCCTCCCTCCTCTCTCCCCCCCCTCTCTCCCCTCCACCCCACCCTCTCTCCCCCCCCCTCCACCCTCCTCTCCACCCCTCTCCACCCTCCTCTCTCCCGCCCTCTCCACCCTCCTCTCTCCCCCTCCACCCTCCTCTCTCCCCCTCCACCCTCCTCTCTCCCCCTCCACTCTCCCCCTCCACCCTCCTCTCTCCCCCCTCCCTCTCCCCCCCTCTCTCTCCCCTCCCCCCCCCAGGACCTACTCAGTTAATGGTATGGCGTTGGGGAGAGTTATAGAACAAAGAGATCTAGGAGTACAGGTTCATAGCTCCTTGAAGGTGGAGTCGCAGGTGGACAGGGTGGTGAAGAAGGCATTCGGCATGCTTGGTTTCATTGGTCAGAACATTGAATATAGGAGTTGGGACGTCTTGTTGAAGTTGTACAAGACATTGGTACGGCCACACTTGGAATACTGTGTGCAGTTCTGGTCACCCTATTATAGAAAGGATATTATTAAACTAGAAAGAGTGCAGAAAAGATTTACTAGGATGTTACCGGGACTTGATGGTTTGAGTTATAAGGAGAGGCTGGATAGACTGGGACTTTTTTCCCTGGAGCGTAGGAAGCTTAGGGGTGATCTTATAGAGGTCTATAAAATAATGAGGGGCATAGATAAGGTAGATAGTCAACATCTTTTCCCAAAGGTAGGGGAGTCTAAAACTAGAGGGCATAGGTTTAAGGTGAGAGGGGAGAGATTCAGAAGGGCCCAGAGGGGCAATTTCTTCACTCAGAGGGTAGTGAGTGTCTGGAATGGGCTGCCAGAGGTAGTAGTAGAAGCGGGTACAATTGTGTCTTTCAAAAAGCATTTAGATGGTTACATGGGTAAGATGGGTATAGAGGGTTATGGGCCAAGTGCGGGCAACTGGGACTAGCTTAATGGTAAAAAACTGGGCGGCATGGACTGGTTGGGCCGAAGGGCCTGTTTCCATGCTGTAAACTTCTATGATTCTATGATTCCCCTCTCTCTCCCCTCCCCTCTCTCTCCCCCCTCTCTCTCCCCTCCCCTCTCTCTCCCCCCTCTCTCTCCCCCCTCCCCCCCCTCCCTCCCCCTCCCCCTCCCTCCCCCCCTCCCCCTCCCCCTCCCTCCCCCTCCCTCCCCCTCCCTCCCCCCCTCCCTCCCCCTCCCTCCCCCTCCCTCCCCCCCTCCCCCTCCCTCCCCCCCTCCCTCCTCCCCCTCCCCCTCCTCCCTCCTCCCCCCTGCCCCCTTCCCCCCCCCCTCCTCCCCCCCCTCTCTCCCCCCTCCCCCTCCTCTCTCCCCCTCCCCTCCTCTCTCCCCCCTCCCCCTCCTCTCTCCCCCCTCCCCCTCCTCTCTCCCCCTCCCCCCTCCCCCTCCCCCTCCTCTCTCCCCCCTCCCCCCTCCTCTCTCCCCCCTCCCCCTCCTCTCTCCTCTCTCCCCTTCCTCCCCCCTCCCCCTCCTCTCTCCCCCTTTCCCCCTCCTCTCTCCCCCTCCCCCCTCCTCTCTCCCCCCTCCCCCTCCTCTCTCCCCCCTCCCCCCCTCCTCTCTCCCCCCTCCCCCCTCCTCTCTCCCCTTCCTCCCCCCTCCCCCTCCTCTCTCCCCCCTCTCTCCCCCTTTCCCCCTCCTCTCTCCCCCCTCTCCCCCCTCTCTCCCCCTTTCCCCCTCCTCTCTCCCCCTCTCTCCCCCCTCCCACCTCCTCTCTCCCCCCTCCCACCTCCTCTCTCCCCCCTCCTCTCTCCCCCTCCCTCCTCTCTCCCCCTCCCTCCCCTCTCCCCCTCCCCCCTCCTCTCTCCCCCCTCCCCCTCCTCTCTCCCCCTCCTTCCTCTCTCCCCCTCCCTCCCTCCTCCCCCTCCTCTCGCCCTCCCCCTCCCTCCTCCTCCCCCTCCTCTCCCCCCTCCTCTCCCTCCCCTTCCTCCCCCCTCCTCTCTCCCCCTCCCCTCTCCCCTCCCCTTCCTCCCCCTCCCCTCCTCTCCTCTCTCCCCCTCCCCTCCCCCCTCCCCTCCCCCCTCCCCCCTCTCTCCCTCCCTCCCCCTCTCCCCCTCTCTACCCCCCTCTCTCCCTCCCTCCCCCTCTCCCCCTCTCTACCCCCCTCTCCCCCTCCCCTCCTCCTCCCCCTGCCCCCCCACCCACCTCCCCCCTCCCTCCTCCCCCCTCCCTCCTCCCCCTCCCTCCTCCCCCTCCTCCCCCCTCCCCCATCCCTCCTCCCTCCCTCCTCCCCCCCTCCCTCCTCCCCCCTCCTCCCCCTCCCCCCTGCCCCCCTCCTCCCCCCTCTCTCCCCCCTCCCCCTCCACTCTCCCCCCTCCCCCTCCTCTCTCCCCCCTCCTCTCTCCCCCTTCTCTCCCCCCTCCCCCTCCTCTCTCCCCCCTCCCACCTCCTCTCCCCCCTCCCTCCTCTCTCCCCCTCCCTCCTCCCTCCCCTCTCCCCCTCCCCCTCCTCTCTCCCCCCTCCTCCCCCTCCTCTCTCCCCCTTCTCTCCCCCCTCCCCCTCCTCTCTCCCCCCTCCCACCTCCTCTCCCCCCTCCCTCCTCTCTCCCCCTCCCTCCTCCCTCCCCTCTCCCCCTCCCTCCCCCCCCGTCCTCCCCCCTCCCTCCTCCCTCCCCTCTCCCTCCTCCCCCCTCCCCCCTCCTTCCTCTCTCCCCCTCCCTCCCTCCTCCCCCCCTCCTCTCACCCTCCCCCCCTCCCTCCTCCTCCCCCTCCTCTCCCCCCTCCTCTCCCTCCCCTTCCTCTCTCCCCCTCCCCTTCCTCCCCCCTCCTCTCTCCCCCTCCCCTCCTCTCTCCCCCTCCCCTCCTCTCTCCCCCTCCCCTCCCCTCTCCCCCTCCCCTCCCCCCTCCCCCTCCCCCTCTCTCCCTCCCTCCCCCTCTCCCCCTCCCCTCCCCCTCTCCCTCTCCCCCTCCCCTCCCCCTCTCCCTCTCTCCCCCCTCTCCCTCCTCCCCTCCCCCCTCCACCCCCCTCTCTCTTCCCCCCTCCACCCCCCCTCTCTCCCCCTCCCCCCTCCCCTCTCCCCCTCCCCTCCCCCCTCCCCCTCCCCCTCTCTCCCTCCCTCCCCCTCTCCCCCTCCCCTCCCCCTCTCCCTCTCCCCCTCCCCTCCCCCTCCCCCTCCCCTCCCCCTCTCCCTCTCTCCCCCCTCTCCCTCCTCCCCTCCCCCCTCCACCCCCCTCTCTCTTCCCCCCTCCACCCCCCCTCTCTCCCCCCTCCCCCCTCTCCCCCCCTCCCTCTCCCCTCTCTCTCTCCCCCCTCTCCCTCCCTCCCCCTCCCCCCCTCCCCCCCCTCCCTCCTCTCTCCCCCTCCTCTCTCCCCCTCCCCCTCTCTCCCCCCTCCTCTCTCCCCCTCTCCCTCTCCCCCTCCCTTCCCCCTCTCCCTCTCCCCCTCCCTCCTCTCTCCCCCTCCTCTCTCCCCCCTCCCTCCCCCTCCCCCTCTCTCCCCCCTCCTCTCTCCCCCTCTCCCTCTCCCCCTCCCCTCCCCCTCTCCCTCTCCCTCTCCCCCTCCCCTCCCCCTCTCCCTCTCCCTCTCTCCCCCCTCTCTCCCCCCTCTCCCTCCTCCCCTCCCCCCTCCACCCCCCTCTCTCTTCCCCCCTCCACCCCCCCTCTCTCCCCCCTCCCCCCTCTCCCCCCCTCCCTCTCCCCTCCCCCCTCCACCCCCTCTCTCTTCCCCCCTCCACCCCCCCTCTCTCCCCCTCCCCCTCTCCCCCCCTCCCTCTCCCCTCTCTCTCTCCCCCCTCTCCCTCCCTCCCCCCCTCCCCTCTCCACCCTCCCTCCTCTCTCCCCCTCCCTCCTCTCTCCCCCTCCTCTCTCCCCCCTCCCTCCTTCTCCCCCTCTCTCCCCCCTCCTCTCTCCCCCCTCCCCCTCCTCTCTCCCCCTCCCTCCCCCCTCCCCCTTTCCCCCTCCTCTCTCCCCCTCTCTCCCCCCCTCCTCTCTCCCCCCTCCCACCTCCTCTCTCCCCCCTCCCCCCTTTCCCCCTCCTCTCTCCCCCTCTCTCCCCCCCTCCTCTCTCCCCCCTCCCACCTCCTCTCTCCCCCCTCCTCCTCTCTCCCCCTCCCTCCCCTCTCCCCCTTCCCCTTCCCCCTCCCCCCCTCCCCCCTCCTCTCTCCCCCCTCCCCCTCCTCTCTCCCCCTCCTTCCTCTCTCCCCCTCCCTCCCTCCTCCCCCTCCTCTCGCCCTCCCCCTCCCTCCTCCTCCCTCCTCCTCCCCCTCCTCTCCCCCCTCCTCTCCCTCCCCTTCCTCCCCCCTCCTCTCTCCCCCTCCCCTCTCCCCTCCCCTTCCTCCACCTCCCCTCCTCTCCTCTCTCCCCCTCCCCTCCCCCCTCCCCTCTCCCCTCCCCCCTCCCCCCTCCCCTCTCCCCTCCCCCCTCCCCCCTCTCCCCCTCTCCCCCTCTCTACCCCCCTCTCCCCCCCTCTCTCCCTCCCTCCCCCTCTCCCCCCTCCCCTCCTCCTCCCCCTGCCCCCCCACCCACCTCCCCCCTCCCCCTCCCCCCTCCCTCCTCCCCCCCTCCTCCCCCCTCCCCATCCCTCCTCCCCCCTCCCCCATCCCTCCTCCCCCCCTCCCTGCCCCCCTCCTCCCCCCCTCTCCCCCTCTCCTCCCCCTCTCTCCCCCCTCCCCCTCCTCTCTCCCCCCTCCCCCTCCTCTCTCCCCCCCTCCTCCCCCCACCCCCATCCCTCCTCCCCCATCCCTCCTCCCCCCTCCCTGCCCCCCCTCTCCCCCTCTCCTCCCCCTCTCTCCCCCCTCCCCCTCCTCTCTCCCCCCTCCCCCTCCTCTCTCCCCCCTCCCCCTCCTCTCTCCCCCCTCCTCCCCCTCCTCTCTCCCCCTTCTCTCCCCCCTCCCCCTCCTCTCTCCCCCCTCCCACCTCCTCTCCCCCCTCCCTCCTCTCTCCCCCTCCCTCCTCCCTCCCCTCTCCCCCTCCCCCCTCCCACCTCCTCTCCCCCTCCCTCCTCCCTCCCCTCTCCCCCTCTCCCACCTCCTCTCCCCCTCCCTCCTCCCTCCCCTCTCCCCCTCCCCTCCCTCCTCCCCCCTCCCCCCTCCTCCCCCCCTCCCTCCTCCCTCCCCTCTCCCCCTCCCTCCTCCCCCCTCCTCCCCCCCCTCCTTCCTCTCTCCCCCTCCCTCCCTCCTCCCCCCCCTCCTCTCACCCTCCCCCCTCCCTCCTCCTCCCCCCTCCTCCCCCCCTCCTTCCTCTCTCCCCCTCCCTCCCTCCTCCCCCCCCTCCTCTCACCCTCCCCCCTCCCTCCTCCTCCCCCTGCTCTCCCCCCTCCTCTCCCTCCCCTTCCTCCCCCCTCCTCTCTCCCCTCCTCTCACCCCCTCCCCTTCCTCCCCCCTCCTCTCTCCCCCTCCCCTCCTCTCTCCCCCTCCCCTCCCCTCTCCCCTCCCCCTCCCCCTCTCCCCCTCCCCTCCCCCTCTCCCTCTCCCCCTCCCCTCCCCCTCTCCCTCTCCCTCTCTCCCCCTCCCCCTCTCCCTCTCTCCCCCTCCCCCCCTCTCCCTCCTCCCCTCCACCCCCCTCTCTCTTCCCCCCTCCACCCCCCCTCTCTCCCCCCTCTCCCCCCCCTCCCTCTCCCCTCTCTCTCTCCCCCCTCTCCCCCTCCCCCCCTCCCCTCTCCACCCTCCCCTCTCTCCCCCTCCCTCCTCTCTCCCCCCTCCCTCTCCCCCCTCTCTCCCCCCTCCCCCTCCTCTCTCCCCCTCCCTCCCCCCTCCCCCCCTCTCTCCCCCTCCCTCCCCCCTCCCCCTCCCTCCCCCCTCCCCCCTCCCCCCTCCTCTCTCCCCACTCTCTCCCCCTCCCCCCCTCCCCCTACCTCCTCTCTCCCCCCACCTCCTCCCCCCCTCCCCCCACCTCCTCCACCCTCCCCCTCCTCTCTCCCCCTCCCCCTCCTCTCTCCCCCCTCCCCCCTCCTCTCTCCCCCCAACTCCTCCCCCCTCCCCCCTCCTCTCTCCCCCCACCTCCTCCCCCCTCCTCTCTCCCCCTCCCCCCCTCCCCTACCTCCTCTCTCCCCCCACCTCCTCCCCCCACCTCCTCCCCCCTCCCCCCTCTCTCCCCCCACCTCCTCCCCCCTCCCCCCTCCTCTCTCCCCCCTCCTCTCTCCCCCTCCTCCTCCCCCTCCTCCTCCCCCTCCTCTCCCTCCCCCTCCTCTCCCTCCCCCTCCTCTCCCTCCCCCTCCTCTCCCTCCCCCCTCCTCTCTCCCCCCTCCTCTCTCCCCCCTCCTCTCCCTCCCCTCCTCCCCCTCCTCTCTCCCCCCTCCCCCATCTCTCTCCCCCTCCCCCCTCCCCCATCTCTGTCCCCCTCCCCCTCCTCTCTCTCCCCCTCCCCCTCCCCCCCTCCTCTCTCCCCCCTCCCCTCCTCTCTCCCCCCTCCCCTCTCCCCCCTCCCCCTCCCCCCCCTCCCCCTCCCCTCCCCTCTCCCCCCTCCCCCTCCTCTCTCCCCCCCTCCCCCTCCTCTCTCCCCCCTCCCCTCTCCCCCTCCTCCTCTCTCCCCCTCCTCTCTCCCCCCTCCCCCTCCTCTCTCCCCTCTCCCCCCCCACCACCTCCTCTCTCCCCCCTCCTCTCTCCCCCCCTCACCCTCCTCTCTCCCCCCTCCCCCTCCTCTCTCCCCCCCTCCCCCTCCTCTCTCCCCCCCTCCCCCCTCCTCTCTCCCCCCTCCCCCCCTCCTCTCTCCCCCCTCCCCTTCCCCCCCTCCCCTCCACTCTTCCCCCCCCTCCCTCCCCTCCTCTCTCCCCCCTCTCCCCTCTCCCCCCTTCTAGGAAACTTTAATTTATAGGGATCTTAACCTGTCAAACTCCACCAAGTTTGGGGGAAGCTTAGTTGATGAATCAAGTCCTGGCGCAATACGACAAGTTGTAAGATTTGTAATATTTCTAGACTGTGTTAAGTTGTTCGATTCCTTGTATTATTCGACTGTGTATAGTTGAAGGAATTTATATCATCTCTGCTATTCGGTTATCAGTAGCACTTTGCGAATACTGGAACTCAGCAGAAATTTGCAGTATAAATTCCTCAGGTGCCAAAAAGAATTGTTTTATTTGTAGTCGCTTGATTACAATTTGAAAGTCATTTAAAAGGCAATTCGTAGACAATTCGAAGCTTTCAGAGAATTACAGACATTATCTTTCTTTGCTTAGGCAGACAGCTCGAAAGTAACTTTTAAAGGGTCAAAGTCTGGCAATGAAACATGAAAAGAGAGAGAAAGCTAATCTTCAGCTAAACTCAAACTCAAAGTCAAAAGTAGACGAACATCACTGACACAGACTGTTAGGCTGACAGAACCCCCAAAAGACATCTCTAGAATGGAGACTATAAAGGACAAAACTGACTAAACTAAACACTAAAACCAAACCTAACCTATAAAGGACAAAACTGACTAAACTAACAGAAAGACAACACAGCACAACACACTCCCAAAGACAATACACTTTCAAAGACAACAAAACCTCAGACAACACACGAAAAACTAAACACTAAAACAAAACTTACAAAGACAATGCTCACAAAGACAACAAAACCCAAAATGGCGGGGAGAAACTTTTTAGTTATACACTTTCATATCTGTCTTAAGTCATCTAATTACACCCCAATATAATCCTAATTGGTTTGGGTTAGACTCAAACACATTTGATTTGATGGCAAGCCGTCCATCTTCAATGTGCAACATCAGCTTTTCTGACCCAGCTGTTATCTGCATTGTGAACAATGTTGCTGTGTATTCAGTCCCTGTCCTTGACAATTAGCACAAGCAGTGTCAAATTATCTTGCTGTTTTAATGTCACACTGTCTTTGAAAATATGCATTTGCCAGAACAACGGACTTCAGTATAAGTGAATTATGCTGTATAAATGGGTATTAAAACTGGGGCTCAACATTTATGCTTAAACAGCTATCTTTTACCTATACTAGTTGTATTCGAAATACCTGGC
This sequence comes from Scyliorhinus torazame, assembly GCF_047496885.1. Classification (NCBI taxonomy): domain Eukaryota; kingdom Metazoa; phylum Chordata; class Chondrichthyes; order Carcharhiniformes; family Scyliorhinidae; genus Scyliorhinus; species Scyliorhinus torazame. Next base: position 139,135,211 of record NC_092718.1, read on the forward strand.
TTCTACAGTCGGCCCTTTGATAAATCGAAAAATTGAGATTTATCAGAAAAGATTAAAATACATCATTAATGCGATAGGATAGGTAAAAGCGCAAAGAATCATTGCAGTTTTAAACAATAAAATGGAATTAACATTGCAACAGGCATTTCAAAATAATTATTATAATTAATAAATGAATCAAATTTGATCACATTGGTAATTAATAATAACTTCATGTCAAAATAATTATTATAATTAATAAATTAATCAAATTTGATCACATTGGTAATTAATAATAACTTCTTGTAAAATGATTATACAATAAAAGTTGAACATATGATCTAGTAATAAATGGTAAAATGATTATCAAAATTGATGTCAAGTCTTTGACATCTTCTGGATAATACACAAAAGCTTGTTGAAAGGGTTAATTTTCTTACAGAGACAAAAAGAGGCGTATAGCTTGGAATGATGCCATTCGCATCTTTAAACTTTTTTTTGTCACTCAAATGGACTGGGAGTAAAAGTTGGATTGCTGCCAAATTCCCGTTATCAAATTTCTTTGAACGATATGTTCTTTTGACTTTTAATCAAAGATTGTTGGGGTTTTTTTTTTAAACCAGCTTCCACATTGTTTGAAGTTTTAATTTCCAGGCTAATTCCAAACATTTATTTTAAAATATCAAATACAATAACTTATTAAATATATAACTGAACCAATCTTGTGCTGTATCTTGATTTTCTGTAGATTAATTTGTCGATTCTGTTAAAGGAAACACAGCTAACAAGATATGTTAATTTCTTTAAATTAATAAACCAACGTTCAGAATAATGACAGTTTTCTTAAGTTGACAGTTCTTGGCAACTTTTTAGCGATACATTGAGGTTTCTTTAGCTGCTTTGATGGCAGCCGTTCTCTTCTGAGTAAGTTCCCTTTCTCGTTTGGAAATTTTCTGTCCCAAGTAAACATCTTTCTGAGTAATTTGTGCTTTGTGAAAGCTAGCTTTGTGACTGTTAATACTGAGGTGGTTCAAGACCACCCGTAAGTCTTTGTCATGATCATCTTTATTGATAGAGGTTATCAGAACATCATCTTCATATTGGATAATGGTGGAAGGCCGAACAGGCAGTTGCCTGAGATGATTCTGTAAAGCCATGTGGTAAACAGTTGGGCTATTATGATACTGTTGTTGATTAACTGTAAAAGCAAACCATGGTTGTAGTTGCTTAGCCAGTGTTGCTGACCAGAAGCCATACTGGGTGTGTCTTGTTGGTACGTGTTACATGGTTGACCACGAGGTGGAGATGTATTGTAGTGAACATTGTCTACTTCATTATCATGGGCAGCACGGTAGCCTTGTGGATAGCACAATTGCTTCACAGCTCCAAGGTCCCAGGTTCGATTCTGGCTTGGGTCACTGTCTGTGCGGAGTCTGCACATCCTCCCCGTGTGTGCGTGGGTTTCCTCCGGGTGCTCCGCTTTCCTCCCACAGTCCAAAGATGTGCGGGTTAGGTGGATTGGCCATGATAAATTGCCCTTAGTGTCCAAAATTGCCCTTAGTGTTGGGTGGGGTTACTGGGTTATGGGGATAGGGTGGCGGGGTTACTGGGTTATGGGGATAGGGTGGCGGTGTTGACCTTGGGTAGGGTGCTCTTTCCAAGAGCCGGTGCAGACTCGATGGGCTGAATGGCCTCCTTCTGCACTGTAAATTCTATGATCTATGATAAACTCTTGAATCTATCCGTTGTTTTTGATAGCATTTTGCCATCCAGTGTCCTACTCTACCACAGGAAAGACATTGTGGTTTTTTTAACGTGATTTTAATGGAGCAAGGGTACATGTTTGTTCTAGCGCTGGTGGTGAAATTGTAGTTACTGCTGATATTCCTGCAGGTGCTGCAACAGCCGCCGCTGGAGCAGCAGGTAACATGGGCTGGATTTGAGCAATAGGCTGCATTTGAGCAGCTGCAGTGTTAAAAGTTGCCCGATTGTGCAAACCACGATCTATCTGAATGCATCGGTCAACTATGTCTCGGTATGTGCCAGCTGTGGCCCAAGCTGGTAAAACCAAATTCAAGGCAGCAGAAACTCCAGGTTTAACACCGGCTATAAAAGCCGTTTTTAATGGACTTAAAGTGCTTGCATCCCATGTGTCATTTTCCTGGTCGAGTGTCATCCCTGAATATTCCATCCAAGTACGTAAAAATCTTTCCTCAAAATCCTGAATATCTTCATTATTTTTTTGAAAGCAAGCTGTGATCTGAGACCAATTGGTCCTCGGGGGGCGAAATTGTAACAGCCAATTCTTGATTGTTAGCCAACCAGCTTCTAAATTTTGCAAATCGTCTCCAAGGGCAACTTCTACTTCATTTCTAAGGGTTGAACTTATACGAGTACCTAGCATGATAGTCAGAATTTGTACTCCATCAAATGGGTGGAGACTGTAAATAGCTTGTAATCTGTGAATTCCATCCCATGTGGTCTTACCACCCTTTTTAGGGTGTGGAAGACCCTTGGACCATTCGTCAATTTTAGAAGGATCAATTTGTTCATGAACCCATTGGTGGTCAAATATGTTTCTAGTGATAGTTTCACCATCTTCCTCTATTTTTTTGCTTCCAACTCTAACCCGTTTGTGTTTTAAAGGGGCTAGTCGAATTGCTTCAGTATTTTGTATTGTAGGAACACTATCTTCGTCTGATTCATCCGACAGAGAAAATGATTTATGTTTAACAATTGATCTTGGCTGTGCAATTGCCGATTGTGCCACTAGGTGAGTGGCTTGGACTGCTTTCTGAGTTTGCTCAATCTTTTGTACAGAAAGCATGTTTGTCAAAGAATTGCAATGTTCAGTCACGCTGGTTATATTTCTTTCTAAAACACATCTTTCTTTCACTAACTTGCAATTTTCAAGTTCAATTCGCTCAGTTTTTAATTGCAATTGTCGGTATTTTGACTCCACTTCAAAGACTTGATTTTGGAATTCTGTTATTTGAAAAGATAACTGTTGGAGCTCAGAGGTTTTGTTTCGCAAATCTGTTTTAATTTCATCATAATGCTCAAGTTTGGATTTTGCATCTTGCAATTCTTCAACAACTGCAATTAGTTGCTTTTTAGTGGACCTATACTCATCATCGCTTCGCTCAGTAGTTAATTGCAACTGTTGGTATTTTGACTCCACTTTAAAAACTTGGATTTGAAATTGCTGGAGTTCAGAGGTTTTGTTTTGCAAATCTGTTCTAATTTCATCATAATGCTCAAGTTTGGATTTTGCAACTTGCAAATCTGTTTTAATTTCACCAGAATGCTCAAGTTTGGATTTTGCATCTTGTAAATCTGTTTCAAGTTTGGATTTTGCATCTTGCAATTCTGTTTTAATTTCATCATAATGCTCAAGTTTGGATTTTGCATCTTGCAAATCTGTTTCAAGTTTGGATTTTGCATCTTGCAATTCTGATTTAATTTCATCATAATGCTCAAGTTTGGATTTTGCATCTTGCAATTCTGTTTCAAGTTTGGATTTTGCATCTTGCAATTCTGTTTTAATTTCATCATAATGCTCAAGTTTGGATTTTGCAACTTGCAAATCTGTTTTAATTTCATCAGAATGCTCAAGTTTGGATTTTGCATCTTGCAAATCTGTTTCAAGTTTGGATTTTGCATCTTGCAATTCTGTTTTAATTTCATCATAATGCTCAAGTTTGGATTTTGCATCTTGCAATTCTGTTTTAATTTCATCATAATGCTCAAGTTTGGATTTTGCATCTTGCAATTCTGTTTCAAGTTTGGATTTTGCATCTTGCAATTCTGTTTTAATTTCATCATAATGCTCAAGTTTGGATTTTGCAACTTGCAAACCTGTTTTAATTTCATCAGAATGCTCAAGTTTGGATTTTGCATCTTGCAATTCTGTTTCAAGTTTGGATTTTGCATCTTGCAATTCTGTTTTAATTTCATCATAATACTCAAGTTTGGATTTTGCAACTTGCAAATCTATTTTAATTTCATCATAATGCTCAAGTTTGGATTTTGCAACTTGCAAATCTGTTTTAATTTCATCAGAATGCTCAAGTTTGGATTTTGCATCTTGCAAATCTGTTTCAAGTTTGGATTTTGCATCTTGCAATTCTTCAACAACTGCAATTAGTTGCCTTTTAGTAGATCTATACTCATCATCACTTCGTTCAGTATTTAATTGCAGCTGTTGGTATTTTGACTCCATTTTAAAAACTTGATTTTGGAATTCTGACTCCACTTTAAAAACTTGATTTTGAAATTCTGCGATTTGAACATTTAACTGCTGGAGTTCAGAGGTTTTATTTTGCAAATCTGTTCTAATTTCATCACAATGCTCAAGTTTGGATTTTGCATCTTGCAAATCTTCAAGAACTGCACTTAGTTGGTCTTTAGTGGACTGAAGCTGATGATCACTTTTATTTTTAACAATGATCTCTTGCTGACTGTGTATCTGTCCCGTAATTACCAGGGACCATTTTACACGTTCTGCACCGTGTAATCGTGTGCATTTTCCCCATGCTCTCTTGATATTATTGAAGGACCACTGTCCTCTGGGGATATCATACTTTGATTCAATTTTTTTTGAGGTTTCACATAGGTTAAAATGTCTACGAGTGAAAGATCTACAATCCCCCAACATATCTTCAACAGAAACATCTGGTATTCCAGCACCCCCCTTGGATGTAGTGGGGAGTAATTTTCTGTCTGCTAAAGGCTCTGAATCTACACTTTGATTAGGATCAGCCATAACTTTTCTTGACCGCTGACTGACGTTTTATTTTAGTTACTGCAGTGACTCATCTTCCAGTCACGTCTGATAGTCTGACCGACCGACTGGCACTTGATTTATTTAACACAGTCTATAAAAAATGTTCTTTTCAAGGGTCGAAGTACTGATTGATGCGGCTTTAAGACTTTTAATGGGTGAAAAAGATATTTCTTACCCCAGTCTAGCCGTGGGTTCCGGCTGTCTTCTGGGCCTCCTCCGATTATCTCCGAAGCTTCCCGAAGGTTCCCGACCTCCTCCGATTATCTTCGAAGCTTTCCGTCGTCACCTGGGCCTCCGAAGGTCGTCCTCAGTACTCCCCCCCCCGACTGCCTGACTACGCCAATTATAGGAAACTTTAATTTATAGGATCTTAACCTGTTGAACTACGCCAAGTTTGGGGGAAGCTTAGTTGATGAATCAAGTCCTGGCGCAATACGACAAGTTGTAAGATTTGTAATATTTGTAGACTGTGTTAAGTTGTTCGATTCCTTCTATTATTCGACTGTGTATAGTTGAAGGAATTTATATCATCTCTGCTATTCGGTTATCAGTAGCACTTTGCGAATACTGGAACTCAGCAGAAATTTGCAGTATAAACTCCTCAGGTGCCAAAAAGAATTGTTTTATTTGTAGTCGCTTGATTACAATTTGAAAGTCATTTAAAAGGCAATTCGTAGACAATTCGAAGCTTTCAGAGAATTACAGACATTATCTTTCTTTGCTAAGGCAGACAGCTCGAAAGTAACTTTTAAAAGGTCAAAGTCTGGCAATGAAACATGAAGAGAGAGAGAAAGCTAATCTTCAGCTAAACTCAAACTCAAAGTCAAAAGTGGACTAACATCACTGACACAGACTGGTAGACTGACAGAACCCCCAAACCTAACCTAAAATGGAGACTATAAAGGACAAAACTGACTAAACTAACAGAAAAGACAACACAAAGACATCTCCTCAACACACACACCCCCAAAGACAATACACTACAGACAACACACTTTCAAAGACAATAAAACCACAGACAACACACTAAAAACTAAACTTAACCTACAAAGACAATACTCACAAAGACAACAAAAACCCCAACCTAACCTAACCTAACCTAACCTAACCTAAAATGGCCGGGAGAAACTTTTTAGTTATACACTTTCATATCTGTCTTAAGTCGTCTAATTACACCCCAATATAATCCTAATTGGTTTGGGTTAGACTCAAACACATTTGATTTGATGGCAAGCCGTCCATCTTCAATGTGCAACATCAGCTTTTTTGGCCCAGCTGTTATCTGCATTGTGAACAATGTTGCTGTGTATTCAGTCCCTGTCCTTGACAATTAGCACAAGCAGTGTCAAATTATCTTGCTGTTTTAATGTCACACTGTCTTTGAAAATATGCATTTGCCAGAACAACGGACTTCAGTAAAAGTGAATTATGCTGTATAAATGGGTATTAAAAACTGGGGCTCAACATTTATGCTTAAACAGCTATCTTTTACCTATACTAGTTGTATTTGAAATACTTGGCTTCTACACCGACCTGGTTAAACCAATCAACATGTAGATTAAAATCCCCCATGATAACTGCTGTACCATTTCTACATGCATCTGTTATTTCTTTGTTTCTTGCCTGCCCCACCATAATGTCTCGGTATGTGCCAGCTGTGGCCCAAGCTGGTAAAACCAAATTCAAGGCAGCAGAAACTCCAGGTTTAACACCGGCTATAAAAGCCGTTTTTAATGGACTTAAAGTGCTTGCATCCCATGTGTCATTTTCCTGGTCGAGTGTCATCCCTGAATATTCCATCCAAGTACGTAAAAATCTTTCCTCAAAATCCTGAATATCTTCATTATTTTTTTGAAAGCAAGCTGTGATCTGAGACCAATTGGTCCTCGGGGGGCGAAATTGTAACAGCCAATTCTTGATTGTTAGCCAACCAGCTTCTAAATTTTGCAAATCGTCTCCAAGGGCAACTTCTACTTCATTTCTAAGGGTTGAACTTATACGAGTACCTAGCATGATAGTCAGAATTTGTACTCCATCAAATGGGTGGAGACTGTAAATGGCTTGTAATCTGTGAATTCCATCCCATGTGGTCTTACCACCCTTTTTAGGGTGTGGAAGACCCTTGGACCATTCGTCAATTTTAGAAGGATCAATTTGTTCATGAACCCATTGGTGGTCAAATATGTTTCTAGTGATAGTTTCACCATCTTCCTCTATTTTTTTGCTTCCAACTCTAACCCGTTTGTGTTTTAAAGGGGCTAGTCGAATTGCTTTAGTATTTTGTATTGTAGGAACACTATCTTCGTCTGATTCATCCGACAGAGGAAATGATTTATGTTTAACAATTGATCTTGGCTGTGCAATTGCCGATTGTGCCACTAGGTGAGTGGCTTGGACTGCTTTCTGAGTTTGTTCAATCTTTTGTACAGAAATCATGTTTGTCAAAGAATTGCAATGTTCAGTCACGCTGGTTATATTTCTTTCTAAAACACATCTTTCTTTCACTGACTTGCAATTTTCAAGTTCAATTCGCTCAGTTTTTAATTGCAATTGTCGGTATTTTGACTCCACTTCAAAGACTTGATTTTGGAATTCTGTTATTTGAAAAGATAACTGCTGGAGTTCAGAGGTTTTGTTTCGCAAATCTGTTTCAATTTCATCAGAATGCTCAAGTTTGGATTTTGCATCTTGCAATTCTTCAACAACTGCAATTAGTTGGTTTTTAGTGGACCTATACTCATCATCGCTTCGCTCAGTAGTTAATTGCAACTGTTGGTATTTTGACTCCACTTTAAAAACTTGGATTTGAAATTGCTGGAGTTCAGAGGTTTTGTTTTGCAAATCTGTTCTAATTTCATCATAATGCTCAAGTTTGGATTTTGCAACTTGCAAATCTATTTTAATTTCATCAGAATGCTCAAGTTTGGATTTTGCATCTTGCAAATCTGTTTCAAGTTTGGATTTTGCATCTTGCAATTCTGTTTTAATTTCATCATAATGCTCAAGTTTGGATTTTGCAACTTGCAATTCTGTTTCAAGTTTGGATTTTGCATCTTGCAAATCTATTTTAATTTCATCATAATGCTCAAGTTTGGACTTTGCATCTTGCAATTCTGTTTTAATTTCATCATAATGCTCAAGTTTGGATTTTGCAACTTGCAAATCTGTTTTAATTTCATCATAATGCTCAAGTTTGGATTTTGCAACTTGCAAATCTGTTTTAATTTCATCAGAATGCTCAAGTTTGGATTTTGCATCTTGCAAATCTGTTTCAAGTTTGGATTTTGCATCTTGCAATTCTTCAACAACTGCAATTAGTTGCCTTTTAGTAGACCTATACTCATCATCACTTCGTTCAGTATTTAATTGTAACTGTTGGTATTTTGACTCCACTTTAAAAACTTGATTTTGAAATTCTCCGATTTGAACAGATAACTGCTGGAGTTCAGAGGTTTTATTTAGCAAATCTGTTCTAATTTCATCATAATGCTCAAGTTTGGATTTTGCATCTTGCAAATCTTCAAGTTGGTCTTTAGTGGACTGAAGCTGATGATCACTTTTATTTTTAACAATGATCTCTTGCTGACTGTGTATCTGTCCCGTAATTACCAGGGACCATTTTACACGTTCTGCACCGTGTAATCGTGTGCATTTTCCCCATGCTCTCTTGATATTATTGAAGGACCACTGTCCTCTGGGGATATCACACTTTGATTCAATTTTTTTTGAGGTTTCACATAGGTTAAAATGTCTACGAGTGAAAGATCTACAATCCCCCAACATATCTTCAACAGAAACATCTGGTATTCCAGCACCCCCCTTGGATGTAGTGGGGAGTAATTTTCTGTCTGCTAAAGGCTCTGAATCTACACTTTGATTAGGACCAGCCATAACTTTTCTTGATCGCTGACGGACGTTTTATTTTAGTTACTGCAGTGACTAATCTTCCAGTCACGTCTGATAGTCTGACCGACTGGCACTTGATTTATTTAACACAGTATATAAAAAATGTTCTTTTCAAGGGTCGAAGTACTGATTGATGCGGCTTTAAGACTTTTAATGGGTGAAAAAGATATTTCTTACCCTAGTCCAGCCGTGGGTTCCGGCTGTCTTCTGGGCCTCCTCCGATTATCTCCGAAGCTTCCCGAAGGTTCCCGACCTCCTCCGATTATCTTCGAAGCTTTCCGTCGTCACCTGGGCCTCCGAAGGTCGTCCTCAGTACTTCCCCCTCCTGCCGACTACGCCAATTCTAGGAAACTTTAATTTATAGGGATCTTAACCTGTCGAACTACACCAAGTTTGGGGGAAGCTTAGTTGATGAATCAAGTCCTGGCGCAATACGACAAGTTGTAAGATTTGTAATATTTCTAGACTGTGTTAAGTTGTTCGATTCCTTGTATTATTCGACTGTGTATAGTTGAAGGAATTTATATAATCTCTGCTATTCGGTTATCAGTAGCACTTTGCGAATACTGGAACTCAGCAGAAATTTGCAGTATAAACTCCTCAGGTGCCAAAAAGAATTGTTTTATTTGTAGTCGCTTGATTACAATTTGAAAGTCATTTAAAAGGCAATTCGTAGACAATTCGAAGCTTTCAGAGAATTACAGACATTATCTTTCTTTGCTTAGGCAGACAGCTCGAAAGTAACTTTTAAAGGGTCAAAGTCTGGCAATGAAACATGAAGAGAGAGAGAAAGCTAATCTTCAGCTAAACTCAAACTCAAAGTCAAAAGTGGACTAACATCACTGACACAGACTGTTAGACTGACAACCCCCAAAAGACATCTCTAAAATGGAGACTATAAAGGACAAAACTGACTAAACTAAACACTAAAACCAAACCTAAAATGGCCGGGAGAAACTTTTCAGTTATACACTTTCATATCTGTCTTAAGTCGTCTAATTACACCCCAATATAATCCTAATTGGTTTGGGTTAGACTCAAACACATTTGATTTGATGGCAAGCCGTCCATCTTCAATGTGCAACATCAGCTTTTCTGACCTAGCTGTTATCTGCATTGTGAACAATGGTGCCTTCATGTTGCCGTGTAGTCAGTCCCTGTCCTTGACAATTAGCACAAGCAGTGTCAAATTATCTTGAAAATATGCATTTGCCAGAACAACGGACTTCAGTAAAAGTGAATTATGCTGTATAAATGGGTATTTAAAACTGGGGCTCAACATTTATGCTTAAACAGCGATCTTTTACCTATACTAGTTGTATTTGAAATACTTGGCTTCTACACCGACCTGGTTAAACCAATCAACATGTAGATTAAAATCCCCCATGATAACTGCTGTACCATTTCTACATGCATCTGTTATTTCTTTGTTTATTGCCTGCCCCACCATAATGTTACTATTTGGTGGCCTATAGATTACTCCTATCAGTGACTTTTTCGCCTTATTATTCCTGATTTCCACCCAAATGGATTCAACCTTATCCTCCATAGCACCGATGTCATCCCTTACTGTTGCCCGGATGTCATCCTTAAATAACAGAGCTACACCACCTCCCTTACCATCCACTCTGTCCTTCCGAAAAGTGTGATACCCTCGGATATTTAACTCCCAGTCGTGACCATCCTTTAACCATGTTTCAGTAATGGCCACTAAATCATAGTCATTCACGATGATTTGCGCCATCAACTCATTTACCTTATTCCGAATACTACGAGCATTCAGGTAAAGTACATTTATGTTGGCTTTTTTACCTCTGTTCTGAATCTTAACACCTCGCTCAGTAACCTCTCCTAAGTTATATTTCCTCTTAACCTTTCTCCTAATTTCCCTTGTCGTCGAACCCATATCTTCCTGTAACAACCTGCCGCGTCGCTTACCATTAATGTTTTCACTTCCCGTTTTATTTATTTTAGTATTCCTGGTCCTATTCACTGAGCTGCCCTCTGTCACTGTACCTTGTACTGTCGCCCTTTTTGATTTTTGACTCTGTCTTCTCTGCCTTACACTTTCCCCCTTACTGCCTTTTATTTCTGTCCCTGTTTTACTACCTTCCAACTTCCTGCATCGGTTCCCATCCCCCTGCCATATTAGTTCAAACTCCCCCCAACAGCTCTAGCAAACACCCCCCCTAGGACATCGGTTACAGTCCTGCCCAGGTGCAGACCGTCCGGCTTGTACTGGTCCCACCTCCCCCAGAGCCGGTTCCAATGTCCCAGGAATTTGAATCCCTCCCTCTTGCACCATCTCTCGAGCCACGTATTCATCCTCTCTATCCTGACATTCCTACTCTGACTAGCTCGTGGCACTGGTAGCAATCCTGAGATTACTACCTTTGAGGTCCCACTTTTTAGTTTAACTCCTAGCTCCCTAAATTCAGCTTGTAGGACCTCGTCCCGTTTTTTACCTATATCGTTGGTGCCTATGTGCACCACGACAGCTGGCTGTTCACCCTCCCCCCCCAGAATGTCCTGCAGCCGCTCCGAGACATCATAGAACATAGAACATAGAACAATACAGCGCAGTACAGGCCCTTCGGCCCACGATGTTGCACCGAAACAAAAGCCATCTAACCTACACTATGCCATTATCATCCATATGTTTATCCAATAAACTTTTAAATGCCCTCAATGTTGGCGAGTTCACTACTTTAGCAGGTAGGGCATTCCACGGCCTCACTACTCTTTGCGTAAAGAACCTACCTCTGACCTCTGTCCTATATCTATTACCCCTCAGTTTAAAGTTATGTCCCCTCGTGCCAGCCATTTCCATCCGCGGGAGAAGGCTCTCACTGTCCACCCTATCCAACCCCCTGATCATTTTGTATGCCTCTATTAAGTCTCCTCTTGACCTTCTTCTCTCCAACGAAAACAACCTCAAGTCCATCAGCCTTTCCTCATAAGATTTTCCCTCCATACCAGGCAACATCCTGGTAAATCTCCTCTGCACCCGCTCCAAAGCCTCCACGTCCTTCCTATAATGCGGTGACCAGAACTGTACGCAATATTCCAAATGCGCCGTACCAGAGTTCTGTACAGCTGCAACATGACCTCCCGACTCCGGAACTCAATCCCTCTACCAATAAAGGCCAACACTCCATAGGCCTTCTTCACAACCCTATCAAACTGGGTGGCAACTTTCAGGGATCTATGTACATGGACACCTAGATCCCTCTGCTCATCCACACTTTCAAGAACTTTACCATTAGCCAAATATTCCGCATTCCTGTTATTCCTTCCAAAGTGAATCACCTCACACTTCTCTACATTAAACTCCATTTGCCACCTCTCAGCCCAGCTCTGCAGCTTATCTATATCCCTCTGTAACCTGCTACATCCTTCCACACTATCGACAACACCACCGACTTTAGTATCGTCTGCAAATTTACTCACCCACCCTTCTGCGCCTTCCTCTCGGTCATTGATAAAAATGACAAACAGCAACGGCCCCAGAACAGATCCTTGTGGTACTCCACTTGTGACTGTACTCCATTCTGAACATTTCCCATCAACCACCACCCTCTGTCTTCTTTCAGCTAGCCAATTTCTGATCCACATCTCTAAATCACCCTCAATCCCCAGCCTCCGTATTTTCTGCAATAGCCTACTGTGGGGAACCTTATCAAACGCTTTGCTGAAATCCATGTACACCACATCAACTGCTCTACCCTCATCTACCTGTTCAGTCACCTTCTCAAAGAACTCAATAAGGTTAGTGAGGCATGACCTACCCTTCACAAAGCCATGCTGACTATCTATCCCTGATCATATTATTCCTATCTAGATGATTATAAATCTTGTCTCTTATAATCCCCTCCAAGACTTTACCCACTACAGACGTGAGGCTCACCGGTCTATAGTTGCCGGGGTTGTCTCTGCTCCCCTTTTTGAACAAAGGGACCACATTTGCTGTCCTCCAGTCCTCTGGCACTATTCCTGTAGCCAATGATGACATAAAAATCAAAGCCAAAGGTCCAGCAATCTCTTCCCTGGCCTCCCAGAGAATCCTCGGATAAATCCCATCAGGTCCCGGGGACTTATCTATTTTCAGCCTGTCCAGAATTGCCAACACCTCTTCCCTACGTACCTCAATGCCATCTATTCTATTAGCCTGGGGCTCAGCATTCTCCTCCACAACATTATCTTTTTCCTGAGTGAATACTGACGAAAAATATTCATTTAGTGTCTCGCCTATCTCTTCAGACTCCACACACAATTTCCCATCCCTGTCCTTGACTGGTCCTACTCTTTCCCAAGTCATTCGCTTATTCCTGACATACCTATAGAAAGCTTTTGGGTTTTCCTTGATCCTTCCTGCCAAATACTTCTCATGTCCCCTCCTTGCTCGCCTTAGCTCTCTCTTTAGATCCTTCCTCGCTGCCTTGTAACTATCCATCGCCCCAACTGAAACTTCACACCTCATCTTCACATCGGCCTCCTTCTTCCTCTTAACAAGAGATTCCACTTCCTTGGTAAACCACAGTTCCCTCGCTCGACGCCTTCCTCCCTGCCTGACCGGTACATACTTATCAAGAACACGCAGTAGCTGATCCTTGAATAAGCCCCACTTCTCCACCTTATCCCCCCCAAGTCACGTCTAATGGCATCATAATTGCCCTTCCCCCAGCTATAACTCTTGCCCTGCGGTGTATACTTATCCCTTTCCATCATTAACGTAAACGTCACCGAATTGTGGTCACTGTCCCCAAAGTGCTCTCCTACCTCCAAATCCAACACCTGGCCTGGTTCATTACCCAAAACCAAATCCAACGTTGCCTCGCCTCTTGTTGGCCTGTCAACATATTGTTTCAGGAAACCCCCCTGCACACACTGTACAAAAAAACGACCCATCTATTGTACTCGAACTATATCTTTTCCAGTCAATATTTGGAAAGTTAAAGTCTCCCATAATAACTACCCTGTTACTTTCGCTCTTATCCAGAATCATCTTCGCCATCCTTTCCTCTACATCCCTAGAACTATTAGGAGGCCTATAAAAAACTCCCAACAGGGTGACCTCTCCTTTCCTGTTTCTAACTTCAGCCCATACTACCTCGGAAGAAGAGTCCCCATCTAGCATCCTCTCCGCCACCGTAATACTGCTCTTGACTAGCAGCGCCACACCTCCCCCTCTTTTGCCTCCTTCTCTGAGCTTACACCTAAACCCCGGAACCTGCAACATCCATTCCTGTCCCTGCTCTATCCATGTCTCCGAAATGGCCACAACATCGAAGTCCCAGGTACCAACCCATGCTGCCAGTTCCCCTACCTTGTTTCGTATACTCCTGGCATTGAAGTAGACACACTTCAAACCACCTACCTGAACACTGGCCCCCTCCTGTGACGTCAAATCTGTGCTCCTGACCTCTATACTCTCATTCTCCCTTACCCTAAAACTACAATCCAGGTTCCCATGCCCCTGCTGCATTAGTTTAAACCCCCCCTAAGAGCACTAACAAATCTCCCCCCCAGGATATTTGTGCCCCTCAGGTTCAGATGTAGACCATCCTGTCTGTAGAGGTCCCACCTTCCCCAGAAAGAGCCCCAGTTATCCAGAAATCTGAATCCCTCCCGCCTGCACCATCCCTGTAGCCACGTGTTTAAATGCTCTCTCTCCCTATTCCTCATCTCACTATCACGTGGCACGGGCAACAACACAGAGATAACAACTCTGTTTGTTCTAGTTCTGAGCTTCCACCCTCGCTCCCTGAAAGCCTGCCTGACATCCTTGTCCCCTTTCCTACCTATGTCGTTAGTGCCAATGTGGACCACGACTTGGGGCTGCTCCCCCTCCCCCCTAAGGACCCGGAAAATACGATCCGAGACATCACGTACCCTTGCACCTGGGAGGCAACATACCAAACGCGAGTCTCTCACGCTCCCACAAAATCTCCTATCTGTGCCCCTGACTATAGAGTCCCCAATTACTAATGCTCTGCTCTTCTCCCCCCTTCCCTTCTGAGCAACAGGGACAGACTCCGTGCCAGAGGCCCGTACCCCATGGCTTACCCCTGGTAAGTCGTCCCCCCCACAAGTATCCAAAGCGGTATACTTGTTTCTCAGGGGAATGACCGCAGGGGATCCCTGCACTGACTGCTTTTTCCCAGTCCCTCTTACAGTTACCCACCTATCTCCAATCTTTGGTGTAACTAATTCCCTGAAGCTGCTATCTATGACCCCTTCTGCCTCCCGAATGATCCAAAGTTCTTCCAACTCCAGCTCCAGTTCCCTAACTCGGTCTTGGAGGAGCTGGAGATGGCAGCACTTCCTGCAGATAAAATCAGCAGGGACACTAACTGTATCCCTCACCTCAAACATCCTGCAGGAGGAACATTGCACTCCCTTCCCTGCCATTCCTCTAACTTTCTACCAAGATCTGGCTAACAACTAAATTAAATTTTTTATAAAAAATAATAATAATATAATAAAATATGGTACTTACCTGAGACCAATGGGTTTTATTATTAGGTTAGAGGAGGGCGGCGGGCGGGTGGGAGACACTACACGTGTAGTGTCTCGGGTTTCCTCTCCACCAGAATTTATTGGTGAGGGTCTTCCCAGACGTCCGCGGGTCGACTTCCTGTTCCCGCCTAAAACACTAATTTAATTTAAAAAAAATAAAAATAATAATAAAAAAAATTTTAAAATTCTCAGCTCCTGCTGAAATTGACTAACCAGCCAGCTCCACTCCCGCCGAAATCGACTGGCCTGCCCCTGCAAAGACAAGTGCTTTTAAAGGACAGACTTACCTCCCAGCAGCCACTTCCGCACTGCTCCCGCTGAAACTGACTCACCAGCTGTTCTCCCGCCGAAATCGACTGCATCCTTGACCCTTGCACCAGTGGAGGACACCTGCACTGCCTTCCTACTCTTACTCTGTCTTTTGGTCACCCATTTACTATCTCCCTCAGTACCTTTCACCTGCGGTGTGACCAACTCGCTAAACGTGCTATCCACGACGTCCTCAGCATCGCGGATGCTCCAAAGTGAATCCATCCGCAGCTCGAGCCGTCAAGCGGTCTAACAGGAGCTGCAACTGGACACACCTCTTGCACGTGAAAGAGCCAGGGACAGTGGACGTGTCCCTGAGCTCCCACATCGCACACGAGGAACATGACACGGGTCTGAGATCTCCTGCCATGTCTTAAACCTTCGGTTAACTTCAACAATTACAATTCCCCCCCCAAAATTTAAATAAATAAACAACGAAGAAAAAAATAAATAAATATACCAATGAAAAGAAACAGAAAAACAGAAACACTACTTACCAGTCACAAAAAGCACTTCCTCCCCACCCAGCTTCGAATTCCCACCTAGATTCATATTCCCAAACTCACTCTTTGCTGTCTCACTCTGGCTGTGAATAGACAGAGACTTTTTCCCCGGGTGGAACAAACCATTACAAGGGGACATAAATTTAAGGTGAAAGGTGGAAGATATAGGAGGGATATCAGAGGTAGGTTCTTTACCCAGAGTAGTGGGGGCATGGAATGCACTGCCTGTGGAAGTAGTTGAGTCGGAAACATTAGGGACCTTCAAGCAGCTATTGGATAGGTGCATGGATTACGGTAAAATGATATAGTGTAGATTTATTTGTTCTTAAGGGCAGCACGGTAGCATTGTGGATAGCACAATTGCTTCACAGCTCCAGGGTCCCAGGTTCGATTCCGGCTTGGATCACTGTCTGTGTGGAGTCTGCACATCCTCCCTGTGTCTGCGTGGGTTTCCTCCAGGTGCTCCGGTTTCCTCCCACAGTCCAAAGATGTGCAGGTTAGGTGGATTGGCCATGATAAATTGCCCTTAGTGTCCAAAATTGCCCTTGGTGTTGGGTGGAGGTAGGGTGCTCTTTACAAGAGCCGGTGCAGACTCAAAGGGCCGAATGGCCGCCTTCTGCACTGTAAATTCAATGATAATCGATGATTAATCTAGGACAAAGGTTCGGCACAACATCGTGGGCCGAAGGGCCTGTTCTGTGCTGTATTTTCTATGTTCAATATTCCAACCTCGACACACGATTCTGGCACCGAGACAATTCGTTCAGGCTCATCGGGAATGATGAGATGGACCCCAATTCGCCCCAAGCAGCTTTAGCCAAACTACTTGTGGTGAATGGAACTGATGATCGCATCACTACTCCAGTCAAGAGTATGGTAGCCGGGAGAAGATGATGACATAGAGTCTGACTCCCACCAAACGAAGCCCTTTGCGACCCTGTTCGCTACTGAGCAATGAGGTGTCCACATGATGGCAAAAAGGAACCGATGGAGAGATAAGGTGTCCTTTCTGATGGAACCTGCACCATGTTTGTTGAATGTTTGTTCGTTTAATGTACATGTTAAATGTTGTTTGTGAATCTAAAAGTTTTCATGGCCCCAAGCCACCACCCTTTTGACGCCCACTGGCAGTTAATGGAACAAGTTTGTCGACAGACAACCGTTCAGAGGAACTAGTTTGTCAGCAGACACGAATCATAACTACTCTCCTGATTTGAAGGTAATCACGAGAGGCAGCCCCTCGATGACCACATTCTTACCCGTTCTTGCCGGTCACTCAGGCAATGGAGAAACGGCACTGGTCCCCGCCCTGCCTGAGGACCCCCCCTCTGGTCAGCTATGCTCGGGTAGAGCACAAACAGCACTGATCACCATCCTATCCGGGGATTCCACCCATTTCTTACCCGTCCATACGCACCCCATTTTGGCTCATTACGTTCAAAATTATTTTGTTTGTTTCTGGCGACCCTTAGGTTGCTTCCGTATGCTATTTACATCCGCAAACACAGGCTGCGAGACGGCTCGCACTGTGCCAGTATTTTTCTCGGATGTCTTGTCCAAATATTAGGTTTAAAAAAAAAATGAGGGATCGACAGATGGTGACCAATCATAATGGGTAATTGGCAACAAAGGACAGACAGACATACGAGACCTTAAGCAAAATAATAACAGATATTATGTTTGTGTCATTGAACTCCGGAACCTCCGGAACCCCAGAGGAAGAAAAAGAACATAGAACATTACAGCGCAGTGCAGGCCCTTCGGCCCTCGATGTTGCGCCGACCTGTGAAACCACTCTAAAGCCCATCTACACTGTTCCCTTATCGTCCATATGTCTATCCAATGACCATTTGAATGCCCTTAGTGTTGGCGAGTCCACTACTGTTGCAGGCAGGGCATTCCACCCCTTTACTACTCTCTGAGTAAAGAACCTACCTCTGACATCTGTCTTACATCTATCTCCCCTCAATTTAAAGCTATGTCTCTTCATTACTGGACATCACAATCCGAGGAAAAAGGCTCTTACTGTCCACCCTATCCAATCCACTGATCATCTTGTATGCCTCAATTAAGTCATCTTTTAACCTTCTTCTCTCTAACGAAAACAGCCTCAAGTCCCTCAGCCTTTCCTCATAAGATCTTCCCTCCATACCAGGCAACTTTCTGGTAAATTTCCTCTGCACCATTTCCAATGCTTCCATATCCTTCCTATAATGCGGTGGCCAGTATTGCACGCAAAACTCCAAATGCGGCCGCACCAGAGTTTTGTACAGCTGCAACATGACCTCATGGTTCCGAAACTCAATCCCTCTACCAATAAAAGACCGACAAAAAGGAAAAATGAAGACGACCTTCATGCTTTTTGCTTGGATCTTAGCGGGATCCCTTCAGTTGCGCACGGACGCTACCCCCCCCCCCCCCCCCGACAGGCCGTGAATGATTCCCACCCCTGCCATACACTGTACCCCGAGATAGTTACCGACACCCCGACTTGGTGTGACAAGTTTATAATGTTGCTCTTAATTTTAGCCTTAGTTTAATTGCGCTTGTTCTATCACCTTTGCTCTTGCGTTGCCACGTAGCTTTCTGATATCGTCATGTGGTTCAAGTCCGAGTAATGATCAATAATCCGCTTAGTAAGAGATAAATCAACGCACATTTATTATATACAGTAATCAATACTTAGGTATAAAATCTACTTCTAAGCTACTTCCTACAACTAACAGGCCAATACTTAACTTTGGGAATGGCCCACCAGGTCAGGGAAACGAATGGCCTTTCGTATGGGTTGAGCCTGCGGGATTCGAAGCTGGTGCAGGTCGATAGCTAGGAGCGCCTATCTCGTAGCGAGCGTTGGAGTAAGACTTATGATTTGAGCGGTTGTTGCAGAAGGTCAGCAGAAGGGTCTCGAAGGGTGCGGAAGGATGAAGAAGGGTGTTGAAGGGTGCAGAGAGAGATCGATTTGAACTTGGACTCTATTCTTATAGTCCCCAGGGGCTTCCCGCCTTTCGGGGCATTGTCCCAATCACTTGGTTCGATATTCTCCAATGCTGGAGCGATTCCTTGATCGATGGGCGGTTTTGGGGTGGTCGTTCACCTCTCTTTGTGTAGGCTCCTGCTGGCGCCCAAAGGTCTGGGTTGGCTTTGTGTGTCTAATTTGTTGCACATTGTTCCCAGGGATTGCTAATTAATATTAAGATGGCTGGTGTGTTGTTATGCTGATGGCTGCAGGTATCGATTCTGTCTGGCCTTCCCAGAGGCGAATACACAGTTTTACCTGCAGCTGTTTGTTTTTAGTCCTGTTGGCTGATTTTCCCATCAGCCTTTTCCGTTCGCCATTTTAAATCGGGGTTGGCCATTCTAAATCGGGAGGTAGCCATTTTAACTGGCTACAATAACTACTATCGTACATAGAAGAATCACTGTTAGTCCTGGCGATACTCTGCAGTGTCTTGCAGACACTTAGACTCAGAAAATGGCGAAGGAGAGTCTCCCGCTCTCGCACCCCGGTATACATGTTTTAATAATGGGAGATGAGGAAATGGCTGAGGAACTGAACAGGTTTTTTGGGTCGGTCTTCACAGTGGAAGACACAAATAACATGCCAGTGACTGATGGAAATGAGGCTATGACAGCTGAGGACCTTGAGAGGATTGATATCACCAAGGAGGTAGTGATGGGCAAGCTAATGGGGCTAAAGGTAGACAAGTTTCCTGGCCCTGATGGAATGCATCCCAGAGTGCTAAAAGAGATGGCTAGGGAAATTGCAAATGCGCTAGTGATAATTTACCAAAATTCACTAGACTCTGGGGTGGTCCCGGCAGATTGGAAATGAGCAAACGTGACACCACTGTTTAAAAAAGGAGGTAGGCAGAAAGTGGGTAATTATAGGTCAGTGAGCTTAACATCGGCAGTAGGGAAGATGCTGGAATCTATCATCAAGGAAGAAATAGCGAGGCATCTGGATGGAAATTGTCCCATTGGGCAGACGCAGCATGGGTTCATAAAGGGCAGGACGTGCCTAACTAATTTAGTGGAATGTTTTGAGGACATTACCAGTGCGGTAGATAACGGGGAGCCAATGGATGTGGTATATCTGGATTTCCAGAAAGCCTTTGACAAGGTGCCACACAAAAGGTTGCTGCATAAGATAAAGATGCATGGCATTAAGGGGAAAGTAGTAGCATGGATCGAAGATGGTTAATTAATAGAAAGCAAAGAGTGGGGATTAATGGGTGTTTCTCTGGCTGGCAATCAGTAGCTAGTGGTGTCCCTCAGGGATCAGTGTTGGGTCCACAACTGTTCACAATTTACTTAGATGATTTGGAGTTGGGGACCAAGTGCAATGTGTCCACGTTTGCAGACGACATTAAGATGAGTGGTAAAGCAAAAAGTGCAGAGGATACTGGAAGTCTGCAGAGGGATTTGGATAGGCTAAGTGAATGGGCTTGGGTCTGGCAGATGGAATACAATGTTGACAAATGTGAGGTTATCCTTTTTGGTATAAATAACAGCAAAAGCGATTTTTATTGAAATGATAAAATATTAAAACATGCTGCTGTGCAGAGAGACCTGGGTGTGCTAGTGCATGAGTGGCAAAAAGTTGGTTTACAGATGCAACAGGTGATTCAGAAGGCAAATGGAATTTTGTCCTTCATTGCTAGAGGGATGGAGTTTAAGACTAGTTTATGCTGCAATTGTAGAAGGTGTTAGTGAGGCCACACCTGGAGTATTGTGTTCAGTTTTGGTCTCCTTACTTGAGAAAGGACGTACTGGCTCTGGAGGGTGTGCAGAGGAGATTCACTAGGTTAATCCCAGAGCTGAAGGGGTTTGATTTTGAGGAGAGGTTGAGTAGACTGGGACTGTACTTGTTGGAATTTAGAAGGATGAGGGGGGATCTTATAGAAACATATAAAATTATGAAGGGAATAGATAGGATAGATGCGGGCAGGTTGTTTCCACTGGCGGGTGAAAGCAGAACTAGGGGGCATAGCCTCAAAATAAGGGGAAGTAGATTTAGGACTGAGTTTAGGAGGAACTTCTTCACCCAAAGGGTTGTGAATCTATGGAATTCCTTGCCCAGTGAAGCAGTAGAGGCTCCTTCATTAAATGTTTTTAAGATAAAGATAGATAGTTTTTTGAAGAATAAAGGGATTAAGGGTTATGGTGTTCGGGCTGGAAAGTGGAGCTGAGTCCACAAAAGATCAGCCATGATCTCATTGAATGGTGGACGGGCTCCTAGTTCCTATGTTCTTATGTTTAGGTCCCCTATTTTTGGACTTCACCAAACCCCCAACCCCTTGAGTGAATTAAAGTGCATCCGTCTTTCTTTGTGTGTGTTTTGTTCAATAAAGAAATGTAAACCTCTGTGTTTGACTGCCAAGCCAGAGAAACTTGTGTTGCTGCTATTTGTACAGTTTAAAGTGTTGTAGATTATTTTTGATTGTTTGAGTGAGGATAGTTTATTGAGGATAGGTAGAGGTTCCAGTTTTTTAATTTTGTAATGAATGCGAATGTCATAGCGCCCCGTAGAGTTTTATAATGATGTATGTATGTAAAATGATTTTAGTTTAAAATTGCGTTTCATAGGATAGGGCAGTGTAGAGCCCGTGAAATGCTTATGGGTGCCCCGCTTGGCCAGAGAACGAAGACGATGCGGTAATGTGATCCTTCACGCTTCGCGTTGAGGATCACAAGGAGTGAGTGTAGCCATCTGGGGTGGCCACTTCCAGATTACAAAATGGACACTTTGCAAAGATTGCAGGGAAAATGGACAATACTGAGAAAACAAGCAGGTTCAGGGTTTGTCTGCATATTGAAGCCGCAGCTCCCAGACAAGACCAAAACTGCAAACCCATTAGCATACTAATGGCCCATCTCCGGAAAGAAGAGTAACATTTGAGTAACCGATACTAAGGCAGACACCCTGGCACCAGAGGAGACCCGAACAAAGCAGGCCAACGGCCACCTAGGACTCGCCCAGCCATCAGGGCACCCACCCCTTTATTGGAGGAAATCGATAGGAACGATCGAGAAACGGCCCAATTAATTGGGGCCAAGTTCAAGGCCTGCCCAAAAGCGCACGAAGCCCCTTTTGGGTATAAGAAGGATCCCCCAAGAGAGAATCATTCTCTTGGCTCCGGCTCTCACCAAGGAGAGACCTGCCCAACAGCTGTACCAGAACAAGGAAGTCCAAGGTCAACACATGATATCAGACAGCCGACCTTAAGCTATTCCCCTTCACCACTTCGACCCCAGCAGCTTCAGAACCGAACGACGGCCATTGTTCCTCTGACTGAGTGGGCGCCTGAAGCTAAAGATAGGCTTTAGCAGTAGGGATAGTGTAGTCTGTAGTATTTGTGCATGAGTATATTTAACTGTGTGTGTATGTAAATAAGCATTTGACTTTTAACTAACTAAACTGGTGTATCGAGTCTTTGATCAGTGTTCGGTTTGAACCTTGTGGCGGTATCGAAAGATACCTGGCGACTCTAGAGCGAAACGTAATTAGAATTAAGGAAGGTGACCATATTGACCGCCATATTCAGAGCCAAATAAAGAGAACACAATTAGCAACAGGCAGCCGGTGACTAGTGGTCTACCTCAGGAGTCTGTGTTGGGATCACAACTTTTCACTATATACATTAATGATCTGGAAGAAGGAACTGAAGGCACTGTTGCTAAGTTTGCAGATGATACAAAGACAGGTAGTATTGAGGAAACAGGGGGGCTGCAGAAGGACTTCGACAGGTTAGAAGAGTGGCCGAAGAAGTGGCAGATGGAATACAATGTGGAAAAGTATGAGATTATGCACTTTGGTAGGAAGAATGGAGGCACAGACTATTTTCTAAATGGGAAGATGCACAGAAAATCAGAAACACAAAGGAACTTAGGCGTCCTCGTTCAAAATTCTCTTAATGATAACGTGCAGGTTCAGTCGGCAGTTCGGAAGGCAAATTCAATGTTAGCATTCATGTCAAGAGGGCTAGAATACAAGAGCAGGGATGTACTTCTGAGGCTGTACAAGGCCCTGGTCAGACCGTATTTGGAGTATTGTGAGCAGTTTTGGGCCCTATGTCTAAGGGAGGATGTGCTGGCCTGGGAAAGGGTCCAAAGGAGGTTCACAAGAATTATCCCTGAACAAAGAGCTTGATATATGTGGAGTGGTTGAGGACTCTGGGTCTGTACTCATTGGAGTTTAGAAGGATGGGAGGGGGGATCTTATTGAAACTTACAGGATACTGCGAGGCCTGGATCGAGTGGACGTGGAGAGGAGGTTTCCACAAGTCGAAAATATTGGAAGCCGAAGCCACAGCCTCAGTCTGAAGGGATGATCCTTTAAAACTTAGATCAGGAGGGAGTTCTTCAGCCAAAGGGTGGTGAATCTGGTGAACTCTTTCCTACAGATGTCACTGTGTGTCTTTAAGACAGTGATAGGTAGGTTCTTAATTAATAGAGGATCATGGGTTATGGGAGAAGGCAGGAGAATGGGGATGAGAAACATATCAGCCATGTTTGAAGGGCGGACCAGATTCAATGGCTCAAATGGCCTAATTCTGTTGCTATGTCTTATGTGGTCTTATGATTTGGGCGGGGTGGGTGGGGGGGGGGGGAGAAAATGAGGTTAAAGTTGGGTTTCGATGGGTTGTGTTGGGTGGATATTTTTGTTAAAATGAAAAATCTTGTTGGAAAATTTTGTATGTTCACATTGGAATTTCTTTCTTCAATAAAAATATATTTTTTAAAACTCTTATAATCTATATAATCTCATTTTAATTCACTCAACAAAATTCGAAGCCTTCCCTTAGTTTATTTTAACTTTATTGTTTAAATCTGATTAATGCAACAAATATTATAAACGATGGAATGTGCGGGGGGGAAGACGGGCGCGGGGGGGAAGACGGGCGCGGGGGGGGAAGACGGGCGCGGGGGGGAAGACGGGCGCGGGGGGGAAGACGGGCGCGGGGGGGAAGACGGGCGCGGGGGGAAGACGGGCGCGGGGGTGAAGACGGGCGCGGGGGTGAAGACGGGCGCGGGGGGAAGACGGGCGCGGGGGGAAGACGGGCGCGGGGGGAAGACGGGCGCGGGGGGAAGACGGGCGCGGGGGGAAGACGGGCGCGGGGGTGAAGACGGGCGCGGGGGTGAAGACGGGCGCGGGGGGGAAGACGGGCGCGGGGGGAAGACGGGCGCGGGGGGAAGACGGGCGCGGGGGGAAGACGGGCGCGGGGGGAAGACGGGCGCGGGGGGAAGACGGGCGCGGGGGGAAGACGGGCGCGGGGGGAAGACGGGCGCGGGGGGAAGACGGGCGCGGGGGGAAGACGGGCGCGGGGGGGAAGACGGGCGCGGGGGGGAAGACGGGCGCGGGGGGAAGACGGGCGCGGGGGGAAGACGGGCGCGGGGGGAAGACGGGCGCGGGGGGAAGACGGGCGCGGGGGGAAGACGGGCGCGGGGGGAAGACGGGCGCGGGGGGAAGACGGGCGCGGGGGGAAGACGGGCGCGGGGGGAAGACGGGCGCGGGGGGAAGACGGGCGCGGGGGGAAGACGGGCGCGGGGGGAAGACGGGCGCGGGGGGAAGACGGGCGCGGGGGGAAGACGGGCGCGGGGGGAAGACGGGCGCGGGGGGAAGACGGGCGCGGGGGGAAGACGGGCGCGGGGGGAAGACGGGCGCGGGGGGAAGACGGGCGCGGGGGGAAGACGGGCGCGGGGGAAGACGGGCGCGGGGGAAGACGGGCGCGGGGGGAAGACGGGCGCGGGGGAAGACGGGCGCGCGGGGGAAGACGGGCGCGGGGGGAAGACGGGCGCGGGGGGGAAGACGGGCGCGGGGGGGAAGACGGGCGCGGGGGGGAAGACGGGCGCGGGGGGGAAGACGGGCGCGGGGGGGAAGACGGGCGCGGGGGGGAAGACGGGCGCGGGGGGGAAGACGGGCGCGGGGGGGAAGACGGGCGCGGGGGGGAAGACGGGCGCGGGGGGTAGACGGGCGCGGGGGGAAGACGGGCGCGGGGGGGAAGACGGGCGCGGGGGGGAAGACGGGCGCGGGGGGGAAGACGGGCGCGGGGGGGAAGACGGGCGCGGGGGGGAAGACGGGCGCGGGGGGGAAGACGGGCGCGGGGGGAAGACGGGCGCGGGGGGGAAGACGGGCGCTGGGGGGAAGACGGGCGCGGGGGGGAAGACGGGCGCGGGGGGGAAGACGGGCGCGGGGGGGAAGACGGGCGCGGGGGGGAAGACGGGCGCGGGGGGGAAGACGGGCGCGGGGGGGAAGACGGGCGCGGGGGGAAGACGGGCGCGGGGGGAAGACGGGCGCGGGGGGAAGACGGGCGCGGGGGGGAAGACGGGCGCGGGGGAGAAGACGGGCGCGGGGGAGAAGACGGGCGCGGGGGGGAAGACGGGCGCGGGGGGGAAGACGGGCGCGGGGGGGAAGACGGGCGCGGGGGGGAAGACGGGCGCGGGGGGGAAGACGGGCGCGGGGGGGAAGACGGGCGCGGGGGGGAAGACGGGCGCGGGGGGGAAGACGGGCGCGGGGGGGAAGACGGGCGCGGGGGGGAAGACGGGCGCGGGGGGAAGACGGGCGCGGGGGGAAGACGGGCGCGGGGGGAAGACGGGCGCGGGGGGGAAGACGGGCGCGGGGGGGAAGACGGGCGCGGGGGGAAGACGGGCGCGGGGGGAAGACGGGCGCGGGGGGAAGACGGGTGGGGGGGGAAGACGGGTTGGGGGGGAAGACGGGTGGGGGGGGAAGACGGGTGGGGGGGGGGAAGACGGGTGCGGGGGGGAAGACGGGTGCGGGGGGAGAGGGGTGCGGGGGGGAGGAGATGGGTGCGGGGGGAGGAGACGGGTGCGGGGGGAGGAGACGGTGCGGGGGGAGGCGACGGGTGCGGGGGGAGGAGACGGGTGCGGGGGGAGGAGACGGGTGCGTGGGGAGGAGACCGGTGCGGGGGGAGGAGACGGGTGCGGGGGGGAGGAGACGGGTGCGGGGGAGATGGATGCGGGGGGAGGAGATGGATGCGGGGGGAGGAGATGGATGCGGGGGGAGGAGATGGATGCGGGGGGAGGAGATGGATGCGGGGGGAGGAGATGGATGCGGGGGGAGGAGATGGATGCGGGGGGAGGAGATGGATGCGGGGGGAGGAGATGGATGCGGGGGGGTTGGGTGCAGCGGGGGCAGGGGCTGCGGGGGGCGCAGCGTTAGGTGAGGTGGGGCGGCGTTGGGTATGGCGGTGGGTGTGGTGGGCGGGGGCCAGGGGGCTTGGGGCGTGTGGGGGTGTGAGGGGAGCCGGCTGTGTGGGGGCCATGGGGGTCGAGGGAGGCTGGGGGTGTGGGGGATGGGGGCTGCAGGGAGGGGCGGAGGGTGCGGTGGGGGAGAAGATGAGGGGAGGTCAGAAAGTTTGTGGTTTGAGTTTGACCTTGTTAACTTGCTTCCCATCTGCCATTTTGGCCTGCAGTCCAGTGGGTTGCCCTCTGGTATGAGGTATCCGTGTGGTTGCAGCCAGAAGGACGATTCGCGACCGGGAATCACAAGCCAGAATTCAGGTCATCACAGACAGCTTCACTCAGGAGCTGCTGCACTCGGCCATGGATCAGATTGCAGACACTGGTATAAGCGTGGCGGGTCAGGTGCAGGTAGTCATACATGTCATTCTGGCTAATAGTCCCATCTGAATTCACAAAGCCTGGGTCCACATCCAGGAACGAGGTGTTGCTACGAATCTCCAGAGTGTTCCTCACCAGCTTGTTGACCAAGGCATTCTTCACACGCAGTGGATTCGGGTCCTTCCCACGGGGTAACAGGCCCTGCAACAAGGGGAAGGGCAAATATCAGAGGCGAGGCAGGGCGAGGTGAGGGCGGGCTGGGTCGGGGGCAGGGTCGGGGATGTAGTCAGCGGCGGAGCTGGGGGCAGGGGCGGGGGGATGGGGCGGGCTCATGGGGGGTGGGGGCGCAGTGGGGCGGGGGTGCTGGGGGGCAGGTGCGGGGGGGCAGGGGAGTGGCCGGTGGGGCAGGGCATGGTGGGGCAGGGACGGGGGGGGGGAAGGAGCGGGGGGGGCAGGGACGTCGGGGCACGGGGGGGTGCAAGGACATGGGGGCACGGGGGAGCAGGGATGGGGGGCAGGGACGTTTGGGAGCAGGGGGGCGGAGGCGGCACAGGGGAGTGAAGGTGCGGGAGCAGGGGTGTGGGGGCATGGGCAGGTGTGTGTGGGGCATGGGCAGGTGTGTGGGGGGCATGGGCAGGGGTGTGGGGGGCATGGGCAGGGGTGTGGGGGGCATGGGCAGGGGTGTGGGGGCGCAGGGGCAGGGGTGTGGGGGCGCAGGGGCACAGGGGGGCGGGGTGGCAGGGGCGTGGGGAACCGGGGCAGGGACGGGGATGCGGGGTGGGCAGGGGATGCGGAGTGGGCAGGGGCGCCAGGGCTGGGGGGCAAGGGCAGGGGTAGGGTGGCAGGGCTGGGCGGGCAGGGATGCAACAGGGGGTGTGGATACAACAGGGGGGGCAGGGGCGGTTGGGAGGCAGGGCAACCTGTGCCATACATCCCCCCAATTGTACTCTATCTCATCCCCACATTGCCGCTCCACCCCCTTTCCCTCCCCACCCTCCCCCGCCTCTTCCCACTCCTCTCACCAGTACGATGACTTTGGCTTGGGGCTGCTGCTGATTCAGGAGATGGACGATGGCCTCAATTCCGCCCGCGACCTGTTCCGCTGTGTGTTCATGGTTGTTTGTCCCCACCCACAGAACGATGACCTGCCGACATGTTTGGCAAGGAGGGAAGACAAAGGAGACCGGCTTCAACAGCAATCTCGCACATCACCGGCTCTCCCCCACCCCCCACCCACGTCCAATCCCGCACCCCCAGATTCAATCTGTCACAGTTCTACTCACTGACTGATCCATTCTTCAGAGTCATTGATAAATGTGTGGAAGGATGTGAGCCAGGTACAGATCCCCAGACGACTCCACTCGTCACACTCCGAGTACAATCTTTTCCAACTCTCACTTCTCAACCAATTCTACCTCAAATGCCAAAATACCCAGGCAGTAGAACATGGGACAGTGCCATTCAGCCCAATAGGGCAAGATCAGTCCTTTCACCTCCACAGGAACAAACCGAACTGGGCACACACTTACTTATCTGTGCCATTCTCATGTCTTTTATGAAATAACAGCCATGGTTCAGTTTGAAGCATGTATGCATACAAGAAGGACATGGTGTCACGTGCCACTTCGGACACAACGCAGTCTCATACTCCCCAGCGCTGCATTGTCACAGGGGAAGTGTAGCACAATCAATCACTCACGAGGCGAGAAGAGATGAAGCCAATCGATGGCTTTATTACGCAGACTTGTTCCCCAGCAGCTCGGTTACAGAATGCGGCTGCTGGGAGAACCCGGGTTCTTATACTCCGCCTTACTGGGTGGAGCCAGCAGATGGCAGATCCAATCAGGACCCAGTGTCTGTCCACCAATAGCTTCTCGGCATCACTGGGTACCGTACTACCCCTAATACATACCACCACAGGAAGTTTTTCAGATGCCACATTAAATCAAGGACAAAGAACAAATAAAAGTACAGCACAGGAACAGGCCCTTCGGCCCTCCAAGCCTGCGCCGACCATGCTACCCGTCTAAACTAAAATCTTCTACACTTCCGGGGTCCGTATCCCTCTATTCCTATCCTATTCATGTGTTTGTCAAGATACCCCTTAAACGTCACTATTGTCCCTGCCTCCGCCACCTCCTCCAGCAGCGAGTTCCAGGCACCCACAAAATCTGTCCCTCTGCACCGTAGACATGGGCAGCACAAGTGATTAGCGTTGCGGCTTCATAGAGCCAGGGTTCCAGGTTTGATTCCCCGCTGGGTCACTGTCTGTGTGGAGTCTGCACGTTCTCCCCGTGTATGCGTGGGTTTCCTCCGGGTGCTCCGGTTTCCTCCCACAGTCCAAAAGAAGTGCAGGTTAGGTGGATTGGCCATAATAAATTGCCCTTAGTGGCAAAAAAGGTTAGGAGGGGTTATTGGGTTACGGGGATAGGGTAGAAGTGACAGCTTAAATGGGTAGGTGCAGGCTCGATGGGCCGAATGGCCTCCTTCTACACTGTATGTTCTATGTTATTCCTGGCTCTGCCTCAATGTAACCCTTTGATTGATATTCCCATTTCACCCAATCTATCATTTTCTCCGATATTCTTGACTTTTCCTCAAGCTCTCTCTCTGCTTCAACAATTCCGGTCCTCCATCAAACTGTCCCTTTTTTCCGATATTCCTAGCTCTCCATCAAACTGTCCCTTTGCTCCGATATTCACAGCTCTTCCTCTATCTGTACATTTGCTCAGATATTCCTGGCTTCCTCTCAAACTATCCCTTTGCTCCGATATTCCCGGCTCTCACTCAAACTGTCCCTTTGCTCCGATATTCCCGGCTCTCCCTCAAACTGTCCCTTTGCTCCGATATTCCCGGCTTTCCCTCAAACTGTCCCTTTGCTCCGATATTCTTCAAGGGGCTTGTTTAGCACACTGGGCTAAATAGCTGGCTTTTAAAGCAGACCGAGGCAGGCCAGCAGCACGGTTCAATTCCCGTACCAGCCTTCAATTCCCGTACCAGCCTCCCCGAACAGGCGGCGGAATGTGGCGACTAGGGGCTTTTCACAGTAACTTCATTGAAGCCTACTTGTGACAATAAGCAATTTTCATATTCCTGGTTCTCCCTCAAACTGGTATTCTGATATTCCCAGCTCTCCTGCAATCTCTCCCTTTGATCCGATATTCACAGCTCTTCCTCTATCTGTAAATTTGCTCAGATATTCCTGGCTCCCTCTCAATCTATCCCTTTGCCCCAACATTCCCGACTGTTCCTCAATCTTTGCCCCGTTATTCCCGACTCTTCCTCAATCTTTGCCCCGATATTCCCGACTCTTCCTCAATCTATCCCTTTGCTTCAACATTCCCAGCTCTCCCCCAATCTATCCCTTTGCACCGATCTTCCTGGCTCTCCCTCAATCTATCCCTCTGCTCAGATATTCCTGGCTATCCAACAATCAAAGAACAAAGAAAAATTAAAGCACAGGAACAGGCCCTTCGGCCCTTCAAGCCTGCGCCGATCCAGATCCTGTATCTAAAACTGTCGCCTATTTTCTAAGGATCTGTATCCCTCTGCTCCCTGCCCATTCATGTATCTGTCTAGATACATCTTAAATGACGCTATCGTGCCCGCCTCTACCACCTTCTCCGGCAATGCGTTCCAGGCACCCACCACCCTCTGCGTAAAGAACTTTCCACGCATATCTCCCTGAAACTTTTTCCCTCTCACCTTGAACTCGTGACCCCTAATAATTGAGTCCCCACTCTGGGGAAAAAAGCTTCTTGCTATCTACCCGATCTATACCTCTCATGATTTTGTAGACCTCAATGAGGTCCCCCCTCAATCTCCGTCTTTCTAATGAAAATAATCCTAATCTACTCAACCTCTCTTCATAGCTAGCGCCCTCCATACGAGGCAACATCCTGGTGAACCTCCTTTGCACCTTCTCCAAAGCATCCACATCCTTTTGGTAATGTGGTGACCAGATCTATACGCAGTATTCCAAATGTGGCCGAACCAAAGTCTTATACAACTGTAACATGACCTGCCAACTCTTGTACTCAATACCCCTTCCGATGAAGGAAAGCATGCTGTATGTCTTCTTGACCACTCTATCGACCTGCGCAGCCACCTTCAGGGTACAATGGACCTGAACACCCAGATCTCTCTGTACATCAATTTTCCCCAGGGCTTTTTCATTTACCGTGTAGTACGCTCTTGAATTGGATCTTCCAAAATGCATCACCTCGCATTTGCCCGGACTGAACTCCATCTGCCATTTCTCCGCCCAACTCTCCAATCTATCTATATTCTGCTGTATTCTCTGACAGTCCCCTTCACTATCTGCTACTCCACCAATCTTAGTGTCATCTGCAAACTTGCTAATCAGACCACCTATACCTTCCTCCAGATCATTTATGTATATCACAAACAACAGTGGTCCCAGCACAGATCCCTGTGGAACACCACTGGTCACAGTTCTCCATTTTGAGAAACTCCCTTCCACTACTACTCCCTGTCTCCTGTTGCCCAGCCAGTTCTTTATCCATCTAGCTAGTACACCCTGGACCCCATGAGACTTCACTTTCTCCATCAGCCTACCATGGGAAACCTTATCAAACGCCTTACTGAAGTCCATGTATATGACATCTACAGCCCTTCCCTCATCAATCAACTTTGTCACTTCCTCAAAGAATTTTATTAAGTTGGTAAGACATGACCTTCCCTGCACAAAACCATGTTGCCTATCACTGATAAGCCCATTTTCTTCCAAATGGGAATAGATCCTATCCCTCAGTATCTTCTCCAGCAGCTTCCCTACCACTGACGTCAAGCTCACCGGTCCATAATTACCTGGATTATCCCTGCTACCCTTCTTAAACAAGGGGACAACATTAGCAATTCTCCAGTCCTCCGGTACCTCACCCGTGTTCAAGGATGTTGCAAAAATATCTGTTAAGGCCCCAGCTATTTCCTCTCTCACGTCCCTCGGTAACCTGGGATAGATCCCATCCGGACCTGGGGACTTGTCCACCTTAATGCCTTTTAGAATACCCAACACATTCTCCCTCCTTATGCCGACTTGACCTCGAGTAATCAAACATCTATCCCTAACCTCAACATCCGTCAAGTCCCTCTCCTCGGTGAATACCGATGCAAAGTACTCGTTAAGAATCTCACCCATTTTCTCTGACTCCACGCATAACTTTCCTCCTTTGTCCTTGAGTGGGCCAACCCTTTCTCTAGTTACCCTCTTGCTCCTTATATATGAATAAAAGGCTTTGGGATTTTCCTTAACCCTGTTTGCTAAAGATTTTTCATGACCCCTTTTAGCCCTCTTGATTCCTCGTTTTTAATTGGTCTACATTCCCGATATTCTTCCAGGGCTTTGTCTGTCTTCAGTCGCCTAGACCTTATGTATGCTTCCTTTTTCCTCTTAGCTAGACTCACAATTTCACCTGTCATCCATGGTTCCCTAATCTTGCCATTTCTATCCCTCATTATCACAGGGACATGTCTGTCCAGCACACTAATCAACCTCTCTTTAAAAGCCTCCCACATATCAAATGTGGATTTACCTTCAAACAGCTGCTCCCAATCCACATTCCCCAGCTCCTGCCGAATTTTGGTATAGTTGGCCTTCCCCTAATTTAGCACTCTTCCTTTTGGACCACTCTTGTCTTTGTCCATGAGTATTCTAAAACTTATGGAATTGTGATCGCTATTCCCAAAGTCATCCCCTACTGAAACTTCAACCACCTGGCCGGGCTCATTCCCCAACACCAGGTCCAGTACGGCCCCTTCCCGAGTTGGACTATTTACAAACTGCTCTAGAAAACCCTCCTGGATGCTCCTTACAAATTCTGCTCCATCTAGACCTCTAACACTCAGTGTTTCCCAGTCAATGTTGGGAAAATTAAAATCTCCTATCACCACCACCCTGTTGCTCCTACATCTTTCCATAATCTGTTTACATATTTGTACCTCTATCTCACGCTCGCTGTTGGGAGGTCTGTAGTACAGCCTCAACATTGTTACCGCACCCTTCATATTTCTGAACTCTGCCCATATCACCAGGGGCAGCACGGTAGCCTTGTGGATAGCACAATTGCTTCACAGCTCCAGGGTCCCAGGTTTGATTCTGGCTTGGGTCACTGTCTGTGCGGAGTCTGCACATCCTCCCCGTGTGTGCGTGGGTTTCCTCCGGGTGCTCCGGTTTCCTCCCACAGTCCAAAGATGTGCGGGTTAGGTGGATTGGCCATGATAAATTGCCCTTAGTGTCCAAAATTGCCCTTAGTGTTAGGTGGGGCTACTGGGTTATGGGGATAGGGTGGCGGTGTTGACCTTGGGTAGGGTGCTCGGTGAGCCGGTGCAGACTCGATGGGCTGAATGGCCTCCTTCTGCACTGTAAATTCTATTCTATGATATCGCCTCACTGCTCGAGTCCTCCACAGTGCCCTCCTTCAGCACAGCTGTGATATCCTCTCTGACCAGTAATGCAACTCCTTTTACTACCCTCTCTATCCCGCCTGAAGCATCGATATCCTGGGATATTTAGTTGCCAATCTTGCCCTTCCCTCAACGAAGTCTCAGTAATACCAATACCAGGTACTAATCCAAACCCTAAGTTCATCTGCCTTACCTACTACACTTCTTGCATTAAACCAACTGCACCTCAGACCACCAGTCCCTTTGCGTTCATCATCTGCTCCCTGCCTACTCTTCCCCTTAGTCACGCTGACTTCATGATCTAATTCCTTACAGGCTTTAGTTACTACCTCCTTACTGTCCACTAACCTCCTCATTTGGTTCCCATCCCCCTGTCACATTAGTTTAAACCCTCCCCAACAGCATTAGCAAAAGCACCCCCAAGAACATTGGTTCCAGTCCAGCCCAGACTGTCCAATTTGTAGTAGTCCCACCTCCCCCAGAACCGATGCCAATGTCTCAAAAATCAGAAAAATCTCTCAAGCCACACATTCATCCTGCCTATTCTTTCATTTCTACTCTGACTACCACGTGGCACTCGTAGCAATCCTGAGATTACTACCTCTGAGGTCTGACTTTTTAACTTGTCTCCTAACTCCCTAAATTCTGCTTGTAGGACTTCATCCCGTTTTTTACCTATATCATTGGTGCCTATATGCACCACGACAACTGGCTGATCACCCTCCACCTTCAGAATGTTCTGCAGCCTATCAGCGACATCCCTGACCCGTGCACCTGGGAGGCAACATACCATTCGGGAGTCTCGTTTTCGACCACAGAACCGCCGATCTACTCCCCTTACAATTGAATCCCCTATGACTATGGCCCTTCACTCTTTTCCTGCCCTTCTGTACAGCAGAGCCAGCCACGGTGCCATGAACCTGGCTACGGCTGCCTTCCCCTGGTGAGCCATCTCCCCCAACAGTATCCAAAACGGTATACCTGTTTTGGAGGGAGATGACCGCAGCGGACACCTGCACTGCCTTCATGCTTTTTCTCTGGCTTTTGGTTAACCATTCCCTTTCTCCCTCAGCAATGCTTGGGTTTCCTCCGGGTGCTCCGGTTTCCTCCCACAGTCCAAAGATGTGCAGGTTAGTTGGATGGCCATGCTAAATTGCCCTTAGTGTTGGTGGAGTGGGGTCACTGGGTTATGGGGATGGGGTGGTGTGGGCTTGGGTGGGGTGCTCTTTCCAAGAGCCGGTGCAGACTCGTTGGGCTGAATGGCCTCCTTCTGCACTGTAAATTCTATTTTTTAAAAATTCTATGAAACATTCCTAATCTGGGGTGTGACCAATTCGCTAAACGTGCTATCCACGACCTCCTCAGCATCGCGGATGCTCCAAAGTGAGTCCATCCGCAGCTCCAGAGCCGTCATGCGGTCTAACAAGAGCTGCATCTGGACACACTTCCCGCACATGAAGGAGTCAGGGACATCAGCCACATTGAGCAAGAGGAACATAACACGGGTCTGAGATCTCCTGCCAATTTTAATCTTAAGCTTAACTTAGTCCAACTATAATATCAAATAATAGATAAATGAAAAAGGAAAAATAAATAAAAATTGTGACCAATCACACGATAAAAAGAAATAGAAATAGAAAAACCTCACCTTATCAACACACCAGTCTTTTTTTTATGGTTAGAGGAGGATGGCAGGCGGGAGACACCACACGTGTAGTGTCTCAGGTTCAGCCGCTGCCCAAATATATCAGTTCACTCACCTTCCCAGAGCGCAATTCAACCGCTCCCACTCAGCTCCTCCCTCTCACCGCTCCTGTAAGGCAAGTTTTTGAAAAGGGAAACTTAACTTCCGGACAGCCCCCTGGTTACTGCTCTCGCTGCTACCGTTGAAAAACTGAAGGCCGCTTCTCCTGGAAGGTAAGTTTTTAAAACGGGAAACTTACCTTCCCGACAGACCCCCTGGTTACTGCTCTCGCTGCTACCACTGAAAAACTGATCTCTCCCTTTGCTCCGATATTCCCGGCTCTCACTCAATCTGTACCTTTAGAACATAGAACATAGAACAATACAGCGCAGTACAGGCCCTTCGGCCCACAATGTTGCACCGACATGGGAAGTCAAAAAACAAAAGCCATCTAACCTACACTATGCCATTATCATCCATATGCTTGTCCAATAAACTTTTAAATGCCCTCAATGTTGGTGAGTTCACTACTGTTGCAGGTAGGGCATTCCACGGCCTCACCACTCTTTGCGTAAAGAACCTACCTCTGACCTCTGTCCTATATCTATTACCCCTCAGTTTAAAGTTATGTCCCCTCGTGCCAGCCATATCCATCCGCGGGAGAAGGCTTGTAACTGAACTCCATTCTGAACATTTCCCATCAACCACCACCCTCTGTCTTCTTTCAGCTAGCCAATTTCTGATCCACATCTCTAAATCACCCTCAATCCCCAGCCTCCGTATTTTCTGCAATAGCCTACCGTGGGGAACCTTATCAAACGCTTTACTGAAATCCATATACACCACATCAACTGCTCTACCCTTGTCTACCTGTTCAGTCACCTTCTCAAAGAACTCGATAAGATTTGTGAGGCATGACCTACCCTTCACAAAGCCATGCTGACAATCACTAATCATATTATTCCTATC
Organism: Scyliorhinus torazame; assembly: GCF_047496885.1. Lineage (NCBI taxonomy): Eukaryota > Metazoa > Chordata > Chondrichthyes > Carcharhiniformes > Scyliorhinidae > Scyliorhinus > Scyliorhinus torazame. The sequence continues at coordinate 139,170,876 of NC_092718.1, forward strand.
TAGATGATTATAAATCTTGTCTCTTATAATTCCCTCCAAGACTTTACCCACAACAGACGTGAGGCTCACCGGTCTATAGTTGCCGGGGTTGTATCTACCCCCCTTCTTGAACAAAGGGACCACATTTGCTATCCTCCAGTCCTCTGGCACTATTCCTGTCGCCAATGATGACATAAAAATCAAAGCCAAAGGCCCAGCAATCTCTTCCCTGGCTTCCCAGAGAATCCGAGGATAAATCCCATCAGGCCCTGGGGACTTATCTATTTTCAGCCTGTCCAGAATTGCCAACACCTCTTCCCTACGTACCTCAATGCCATCTAGCCTGGGTCTCAGCATTCTCCTCCACAACATTATCTTTTTCCTGAGTGAATACTGACGAAAAATATTTGTTTAGTATCTCGCCTATCTCTTCAGACTCCACACACAACTTCCCATCCCTGTCCTTGACTGGCCCTACTCTTACCCTAGTTATTCTTTTATTCCTGACATACCTATAGAAAGCTTTTGGGTTTTCCTTGATCCTACCTGCCAAATACTTCTCATGTCCCCTCCTTGCTCGTCTTAGCTCTCTCTTTAGATCCTTCCTCGCTACCTTGTAACTATCAAGCGCCCCAACTGAAACTTCACTCCTCATCTTCACATAGGCCTCCTTCTTCCTCTTAACAAGAGATTCCACTTCTTTGGTAAACCACGGTTCCCTCGCTCGACGCCTTCCTCCCTACCTGACCGGTACGTACTTATCAAGAACACGCAATAGCTGTTCCTTAAACCAGCTCCACATATCCAGTGTGCCCAACACTTGCAGCCTACTTCTCCAACCTATCCCCCCCAAGTCATGTCTAATGGCATCATAATTGCCCTTCCCCCAGCTATAACTCTTGCCCTGCGGGGTATACTTATCCCTTTCCATCACTAACGTAAACGTCACCGAATTGTGGTCACTGTCCCCAAAGTGCTCTCCTACCTCCAAATCTAACACCTGGCCTGGTTCATTACCCAAAACCAAATCCAATGTGGCCTCTCCTCTTGTTGGCCTGTCAACATATTGTGTCAGGAAACCCTCCTGCACACATTGTACAAAATTCGCCATCCTTTCCTCTACATCCCTAGAACTATTTGGAGGCCTATCGAAAACTCCCAACAGGGTGACCTCTCCTTTCCTGTTTCTAACCTCAGCCCATACTACCTCGGAAGAAGAGTCCCCATCTAGCATCCTCTCCGCCACCGTAATACTGTTTTTGACTAGCAGCGCCACAGCTCCCCCTCTTTTGCCTCCTTCTCTGAGCTTACTAAAACACCTAAACCCCGGAACCTGCAACAACCTTTCCTGTCCCTGCTCTATCCATGTCTCCGAAATGGCCACAACATCGAAGTCCCAGGTACCAACCCATGCTGCCAGTTCCCCTACCTTATTTTGTATACTCCTGGCATTGAAGTAGGCACACTTCAAACCACCTACCTGAACACTGGCCCCCTCCTGCGAAGTCAATTCTGTGCTCCTAACCTCTATACTCTCAATCTCTCGTACCCTAAAACTACAATCCAGGTTCCCATGCCCCGGCTGTATTAGTTTAAACCCCCCCAAAGAGCACTAACAAATCTCCCCCCCAGGATATTTGTGCCCCTCAGGTTCAGATGTAGACCATCCTGTCAGTAGAGGTCCCACCTTTCCCAGAAAGAGCCCCAGTTATCCAGAAATCTGAATCCCTCCCGCCTGCACCATCCCTGTAGCCACGTGTTTAAATGCTCTCTCTCCCTATTCCTCATCTCATTATCACGTGGCACGGGCAACAACCCAGAGATAACAACTCTGTTTGTTCTCGTTCTGAGCTTCCATCCTAGCTCCCTGAAAGCCTGCCTGACATCCTTGTCCCCTTTCCTACCTATGTCGTTAGTGCCAATGTGGACCACGACTTGGGGCTGCTCCCCCTCCCCCTTAAGGACCCGGAAAACACGATCCGAGACATCACGTACCCTTGCACCTGGGTGGCAACATACCAAACGTGAGTCTCTCTCGCTCCCACAAAATCTCCTATCTGTGCCCCTGACGATCGAGTCCCCAATTACTAATGCTCTGCTCCTCTCCCCCCTTCCCTTCTGAGCAACAGGGACAGACACCGTGCCAGAGGCCCGTACCCCATGGCTTACCCCTGGTAAGTCATCCCCCCCCACAAGTATCCAAAGCGGTATGCTTGTTATTCAGGGGAACGACCGCAGGGGATCCCTGCACTGACTGCTTTTTCCCAGTCCCTCTTACAGTTACCCATCTATCTCCAATCTCTGGTGTAACAAATTCCCTGAAGCTGCTATCTACCCCCTCTGCCTCCCGAATGATCCGAAGTTCATCCAACTCCATCTCCAGTTCCCTAACTCGGTCTTGGAGGAGCTGCTCCTGCAAAGGTAAGGGTTTTTAAAGTAAAAACTTACCTCCCAGAAGGCCCTTGCGCACCGCTCCCGCCGAAATCCAAAGTGCTGCTCCTGCAAAGGTAAGGGTTTTTAAAGTAAAAACTTACCTCCCAGAAGGCCCTTGCGCACCGCTCCCGCTGAAATCCATTCACTCTGATATTCCCGGCTCTTTTGCAATCTGTATATTTGCTCCGATATTCCGGGCTCTCCCTGAATCTGAACATTTGATCAGATATTCACGGCTTTTGCTCCAATATTCCGGATCCCCCTCAGTAATAATAATCTTTATTGTCATAAGTAACACTTCAATGAAGTTACTATGAAAATCCCCTAGTCCCACATTCTGTGATATGGTCCGAATTAAGTAAAGGCATGATAGGAAAACTGGTCAATGGGAAGACTGGCCAAAAGGTTTGATACAATAAAAGAAAGACTGAAACTACTCATTCCAGCTCACCAGGCCCAGGTAAAGAATGCTGCCCTAACCATTTTCAGACTAGTATGGCCATAGGCCAACTCTGCATAACTTGAAGTCTGAAAAGATCAGCGAAGGTTGAGCCATTCCAAAACACCGGACCTCGGCAACTCCTGATAAAACTAACTCGTCATAACCCAGGGCCGTAGGAATTTAAAACAAAGATTAGTTCAGGAAGAAACAAGTCTATTCTGACCTTTCAATGTTCCCTCCGAGGACTAAATAATGGTATGAGTGGTATGACCGAACATGGTCTGGTCTTTGCTTCCGTTTGTATTTCCGATCAAACTCCTGACCATACTGTTGTCACATAATCTTGATAAAGATATTGAGCTAATTCTCTGCGAAAGCACGGAAGTTGTGAAAGACTGAGCAGTTTTGTTTCAGCCATTACTGTTTGCAGTTGTTTTCGAAAATAAAGCTTGTTATTCTGTCTTAACAAGTGTGTTGTATCTTTCTACTACAGAAGCAGGAAAATATTGACTTTGACATTTTGGCGCAAGCGAGCAGTTACCAATATCCTGAGTGAGTTCCGTGGGGGACTGAAGAAGTGATCGAGCCAGACCCGGGGAAAGAGACAGGCGCCAGCACAAGGTAAGATTAACCTTGGTCTCTCTCTCTCTCTCGGATTGGTGGTTCAACCCCTCATCCCTGACAGAAGTAACTAAACAGGTGACGGTGCTCGAATCTAAATTGTACTTATTAAATTGTTAGTAGAGTACTTCGGGTCAGGGATCCGAATTGTGGTTAGCCTTAGGTCAGGGACCTCTTCCTTGTTTTACAGGTTTAAGTTTGGGTCAGGGACCTCTTATACAGTTTGGGTCAGGAACCCTGCAATTTGATTTGGTACCAGGGATTTTTTGGTTGCCAGGGGCACATTGTACTGACATTATGGGGCAGAGTTTAGACAAAACCGGGGGCAATTCCCCTCTATTTTTCATGTGCTCTGAAAACCCTTCTCAAGAAAGTAATTTACGGAGATTATCTGCAGCACTGAACGATAAATTGGGTAGCGATATTTGGCCACTAGGGGGCAGTTGGAACTACGATAATTGCATTTCTGCTGAGAAAATTATTTGGCAGAGAAACGCCAGCTCCCACTAAGCGCCACGAACAATCACTATTAATGAGTTGGAGGGATAACGCCTGTAGAAAAGGGATTGATGATTGTGTGGATGGTAAAGCAAAAAATTGGGAGACTTTAAAATTGGAATGTGAACTTCGGGATAGAAAGCATAAACAAGGCGAAAATAAAAAATCTCCAACCAATAGGCAGGGAGGGCTAGCCCAGCAGATTAAACGAAAGGAGGATCCTCCCAGTTGCTCTGGCATGCCGATGTTTCCCTATTCAGGCGATACGGAAGAGGAGGAGGATTTAACCCCTGGACCCCACCCTCATCCTGCACACACCGATTCTACAATTCCACCGTCCCAAGTCCAGACTCCCTCTTATGGTCCCACTGCCAATGAAACTCCTGCTAACGCATCCCCCGTCGCATACGCAAGCCGTTAATATGGAACAACCCTTCACCTCTGTTAATCAGGCTTTTCTTGATTTATCACTCCAACCTAAGGAGGAGGAAACCTTTCCGCCACCACCTCCCCCCGCAAATTATCCCATTCGGAGTGTTATTAACTCCCACGCTGGTGATAATGACGACCCATTCATTGAGGTGTGGCAGGCTTTTAAACCCCATGAGCTATGTTTGATCATGGCCCAATGTCCCTCCTGCAAAGAGGATCCAGAGGGGTTCACTGAGTTTTTGAGGAGAACTGCGACCACGTACGGTGCTACCGCACGTGATCAATATTCATTGATTTATTCATCCCTTCCCCCAGAATTAGGGGAAAGATGGAAAAATGAATTAGGACTTCATGGGGACACGTGGACGGCCTTCAGCGCCGCGCACACCAAATGGAGGACGATCAGCGTACTTTAATGTTCCCTGCACTAAAACGGGCTTTCCGTAAACCTGTTGACATCGCCAAACTCCTTGAATGTACCCCCACTTCTAAGGAAGATGGTCCAGAATGTATTGACCGCTTTTGTGGCGTGTACACTCTTTACTCCGGGGACATTGCTTTCAATGCAGGCACACAGTCTCCCCAATTTAATGCACTGTTAATGCAGGTTTCGCCTGACCGCGCAGCATCCAGTATTAAAACTAATAACATGGACTGGTCTGACAATTCGAAACCTCAAATGAAACGTGCTGTGTCTTATTATTGGAGCAATGGCCGCAACCGTGAGACCTGTTACAAAGACACTTCGCCCAAAATTAAATCCAAATTCATCCAACGTCCCTCTCAAAGAAGAGCTCCTAAAGGTCAGAACGCTCAGACAGATTCACGTTACTATCGCCCAGATTGCACGGACCCTCCTGAATTTGGTTACCGCCCACAGGCTCCTTACCCCTTCACGCCACACACGGAGGATTTCGACAGCGCTCCGCGTCGTCCTCCTGCCAAATATGTCACTTGCTTCAACTGTCAACATACAGGGCACTACGCTAGAGATTGTCCGGCACCCCGACGACAAGGTAGATTTCAACCCCGTCAGCAGACACCCTCTAACCCCTACTGACTAGCCAGATCGAACTTTCCGGTCCTCTCAACAGACCACTCTGACGAGCCCACCGCTACGATTTACATAGAGGGCGTGCCTATCCCCTTCCTGATTGACACCGGCGCGACTCATTCTACGCTAGACTGGACATTAATTCAGAAACATTGCTTTCCCCTTTCTGATAAGCATGTGGAACTTGCTGGTTTCATGGGGGAAGGTGCTGTTTATCCGCTTACGAAGCCTCTCTCTGTTCAATTTGAGGGCCGGGATTGTTGCATCCCTTTCACAGTTACCCGCGTCCTCGGTGTCAACCTGGCCGGACGCGACTTGCTGTGTCCCTTGCAGGTGGAAATTGTTTGCCTTGATAACGGCATTACTATATCAGCTATCCCGCAGGCCCAGCTTTGAAATGTTCCCCTTTTCGCTACTCCACAGTGGTGGTCGGTTGATTTTGATCCCTCACACTTTTCACCTCTGTTAGATATTCCCGATCCACATGTCACTCTTTGCTACGATCATACAGGATGCTCGCCTGATTTGGAGAGCACTTACCAAGACGCCCTTGGTTCTCCACAATCCGTTTCCTTTGTTGGCCTCCCTAAGGGAAAAGAAGGGTCTGCCTTTCTTGTCAATTTACCTCTGGATTCTGGCGTCAGTCGGGACTTGTGTCACCCCACGTGACCCTTTCTGTGAACGAAGGCTACAGTGCCAAGTCCTTGGGATTTCTGGCAGCTGCATTGCGAGGACAAGCTGATCCTTTCTTTAATGGAAGTCAAATCCTACCCGCAGGCACTTTAGAATATTTTCAACGCCTATTTGTCCTCATTGGCACATTGCACCACCATCGTTAAGTCCAATCAACGACTTCTGAACTACCCGCAGATTTATGGGCGGCCTCCAAACACGAAGTTGATCTCACTAATGTCCCTCCCGTTGTTATTAAAGTTAAACCTGACATGCCATTGCCCTCGATTTCACAGTACCCTTTGCGCCCCAAGGCTGAAGAAGGAGTCTCGGTCATGATTCAATCGTTCCTTCAACAGGGAATTGTGGTACCATGCCAATCGCCCTGTAACACCCCGATTCTTCCAGTTCCTAAGATAGGAAGACCATCCGAATGGCGTTTGGTCCAAGACCTCCGACGTATTAATCAAATTGTGGAACCCTTACATCCTATTGTCCCAAACCCGGCGACAATCCTTAGTAATGTCCCACCGGAAGCGACTGTTTTCACCCTTGTTGATTTACAACATGCCTTTTTTGCGATACCCCTCGCCCCTGAATCACAGTATTTGTTTGCCTTTACATTTAAGGGCAACCAATACACTTGGACTAGGCTCCCACAGGGCTTCATTCATTCTCCAACCCTTTTCTCACAAGCATTGCACTCCCAGTTAGCGACATTATCAACTCCTGGTGGCTCCACCATCATCCAATATATTGATGACTTACTCCTTGCCAGCCCTGACTTCAACGCTAACCAGCGTGACACCATTTACCTGCTCATCCGTCTCCATTCATGGGGATATGTGATCCCGCCCGCTAAAGTTCATAAAGGCCAACGGCAGGTCAAATTTTTGTGTGTCCTAATAAGTGCTACGGATCGCTCCCTTACTCCGTACTCCTCTCAAAATGCTCCTCTTACGTTTGAACTTCCTGATTCAGCAAAACAATCTTTTGTTACTCTCAAAAATGCCCTGGCTACCGCCCCAGCGCTAGGACGACCTATGTATGACAGACCCTTTCAGTTGTACATTAATGTTCTTGATGAATGTGCCACTGGTGTTCTAACACAAGAATATGGTGACCGGCGTCGCCCGGTCGCCTACTATTCTACGAAATTGGATCCTGTAGCTTGCGGTCTACCTCCCTGCACCCAAATTCTTATGGCTGTCCATTTGTTAGCACAGGCAGCCTCTAATCTGACCCTTCACCAGCCAGTCCAAGTGCATACCTCGCACTCTATTGTGGCTCTCCTAACGTCTCAGCAAACCCAGCATCTGACTCAAGCCCGCTTGAGCCGCTATGAGGTTTCACTATTGCAAAACTACGACCTCTCTTTTCATTACTGTTCTACCTTAAATCCTGCTGTGTTCCTCGAACAGCCCCCCGATAACCTTGCGGACCCGGCGCACGATTGTTTGCTTCGGAATCACTTCCTTACCGCCCGGATTTAACGGACCGGCAGATTGATAATCCAGATCTAATTTTTTATGTTGATGGCAGTTCCTCCATTTCTCTCACTGGCATCCCACAGTCGAGATCTGCCGTGGTAACCGACACTGATGTGCAGGAAGCAGCAGCCTTCGAGAATCCTGTCTCCGCACAAAAAGCCGAGCTATTTGCCCTTACTCGAGCATGTATTTTGGCCACAGATAAAAGTACTAATGTTTACACTGATTCTAGGTACGCCTTTGGTGTGACCCACGATTTTGGTCGCCTCTGGCAACAGCGAGGCTTTCTCACCTCTGCGGGAGTTCCCATTCAAAATGCTCTTTGGGTTAAAAATCTCCTCGATGCTATTCAGCTTCCCCATCAATTGGCAATTATTAAATGTGCTGCGCACACAAAGGGGGACACTCCTGTTCAATTAGGAAATGCCCGTGCTGATTCGGCTGCTATGGCTGCGGCTATATCAGCCTCTCTGATTGTTCCCAGTGGGGTTAATCAGGCTCTAAACCAGGTACCTGCATTAGGAACGAAGGGCATGCCAGACATAACTGAAGTTCAAAATTTACAGAGAGACGCCTCTGATTCCGAGCGCACACTATGGAAGTCAATGGGGTGTTCGATGTGTCATTTGCATGAAACATAATAAGGGTAAAGGCATTAAGTGCCCTCCAGGAACCACTCCCTTGCCAAATGGCCCTTTTGCCTGTATACAGCTTGATTTTATCGAATTGCCAAAAGCACAGTGCTATAAATATTGTTTCGTAATAATCGATGTGTTTAGTAAATGGATTGAAACCTTCCCCACCACTAATTGTACGGCACATACAGTGGTGAAGTTGTTGTTAACGGAAGTCATTCCTCGTTTTGGGGTACCCAAAATGGTGAGCTCAGTCAATGGACCACATTTTGTAGCTCGGATCAATACGGAATTGTGCGAAGCACTCGTAATTAAACAGCAACTGCACTGCGCGTATCACCCACAGGCAGCAGGAATTGTGGAAAAAGCCAACGGGACTTTAAAATAAAAATTATCTAAATTAACTGAAGAAACTGGGTTAAATTGGCTAAAAGTATTACCCTTGGCACTGTTTCACGTGCGAGTGACTCCCCATTCGCGGACCGGACTGTCGGCTGCAGAGATAGTCTATGGTCGGCCAATGAGGACTCCCTGGGATGCCCATGAAAAACCCCTAGAGGGAGTAGACCTCCATGTGATGGGGGAACAAATGCAGAACTATTTGAAGCAATTAACACTTTCTCTGAAGTTTCTCCACTCACAGGTAAAACAGGCACATCTCCCAGTAACGGCAGGGACAGCCGTCCCTCGATATCCAGTGATCAAACCCGGAGACCACGTGTTGTTGAAAAGCTGGGACAGAAAGAAACTAGGACAACGCTGGAGCGGACCCTTCCTCGTACTGCTGACTACACCAACTTCCGTCAAACTTGAAGGACGTTCAAGTCGGATACATCTATCCAATTGCAAGAAGATACGTCTCCAACCCAGACGAGAACACAGGATGAAGATCTTCATTATAATTTTTGGACTCTCTGGACTATTTAGCCTTACTGGCCACTCGGTAGTAATAAAATGACCTAAACGAGACCTGCCTTCCAATACTATATATGTCATAACTTTACGCCGGAAAATTGAACGTAAGCAAGTGTTGGGTTTGTACCCACATCCCTGTCCATTCGAGGGAAGGAATACCTCTCCAATCCCTCCCCTTTCATATCGCAGAGACAGTTGAATGGATTTTATGACAAAATCAAACAGGGAGCAGGGGAAATAGGGGGGATATGGAAATATGGAGATCTGCTGGCTATGACATGACTAAATTTTCAGCTTCGTATCAACCGACCTATAATCATGCCTTGACTCCACCCTCCCTCACTGTCCACTCGTATAATGTTCAAGATTCCATGTGTTTTAATAAATCAGGGAAAGGAAAGTTAATGGGGCAAAGTAGGTGCAACCTTACAGTTGACTGGCAAGGACCGGTACCAGGCATATCCAACAAGGGCATGTTTAACTGTGATTGGTCCAATGTATGGAATATAACCTCTAACATTTCATGGGGACAGACATCCCCAATCCCCTGGATGACATCAGCTGATGATTTTACGGCCTATAATGGAACCTATTTCATATGCGACACTAAAGCATATCCACTAAAGCTACAGGAATAGTGCCAGAGGACTGGAGGACAGCAAATGTGGTCCCTTTGTTCAAAAAGGGGAGCAGAGACAACCCCGGCAACTATAGACCGGTGAGCCTCACGTCTGTAGTGGGTAAAGTCTTGGAGGGGATTATAAGGGACAAGATTTATAATCATCTAGATAGGAATGATATGATCAGGGATAGTCAGCATGGCTTTGTGAAGGGTAGGTCATGCCTCACAAACCTTATTGAGTTCTTTGAGAAGGTGACTGAACAGGTAGACGAGGGTAGAGCAGTTGATGTGGTGTATATGGATTTCAGCAAAGCGTTTGATAAGGTTCCCCACGGTAGGCTATTGCAAAAAATACGGAGGCTGGGGATTAAGGGTGATTTAGAGATGTGGATCAGAAATTGGCTAGCTGAAAGAAGACAGAGGGTGGTGGTTGATGGGAAATGTTCAGAATGGAGTACAGTCACAAGTGGAGTACCACAAGGATCTGTTCTGGGGCCGTTGCTGTTTGTCATTTTTATCAATGACCTAGAGGAAGGCACAGAAGGGTGGGTGAGTAAATTTGCAGATGATACTAAAGTCGGTGGTGTTGTCGATAGTGTGGAAGGATGTAGCAGGTTACAGAGGGATATAGATAAGCTGCAGAGCTGGGCTGAGAGGTGGCAAATGGAGTTTAATGTAGAGAAGTGTGAGGTGATTCACTTTGGAAGGAATAACAGGAATGCGGAATATTTGGCTAATGGTAAAGTTCTTGAAAGTGTGGCTGAGCAGAGGGATCTAGGTGTCCATGTACATAGATCCCTGAAAGTTGCCACCCAGGTTGATAGGGTTGTGAAGAAGGCCTATGGAGTGTTGGCCTTTATTGGTGGAGGGATTGAGTTCTGGAGTCGGGAGGTCATGTTGCAGCTGTACAGAACTCTGGTCCGGCCGCATTTGGAGTATTGCGTACAGTTCTGGTCACCGCATTATAGGAAGGACGTGGAGGCTTTGGAGCGGGTGCAGAGGAGATTTACCAGGATGTTGCCTGGTATGGAGGGAAAATCTTATGAGGAAAGGCTGACGGACTTGAGGTTGTTTTCGTTGGAGAGGAGAAGGTTAAGAGGAGACTTAATAGAGGCATACAAAATGATCAGGGGGTTGGATAGGGTGGACAGTGAGAGCCTTCTCCCGCGGATGGATATGGCTGGCACGAGGGGACATAACTTTAAACTGAGGGGTAATAGATATAGGACAGAGGTCAGAGGTAGGTTCTTTACGCAAAGAGTAGTGAGGCCGTGGAATGCCCTACCTGCTACAGTAGTGAACTCGCCAACATTGAGGGCATTTAAAAGTTTATTGGATAAACATATGGATGATAATGGCATAGTGTAGGTTAGATGGCTTTTGTTTCGGTGCAACATCGTGGGCCGAAGGGCCTGTACTGCGCTGTATTGTTCTATGTTCTATGTTCTATGTTCTATATCCATGGCTCCCCATTGATTGGACAGGATCCTGCTTTTTGGGATATGTTGTACCTCAAATGCGTCACCTACCCACCCTTAAGCACTCCCCCTCGCGAGCAAAAAGGGCTATTTCTAAAACGGAATAGTTCTTTATGATGGCCTTTCCCTTGTACGGAACGGGCAAGGCATCCGACGAACTGATCCACATGGCCACAGCATTGGAACAACTGGCGAACGTAACGGCAGCAGAAGCCAGGGAAGCTGGACAGGCACTGGCTGAGGTTTCAGCTGAGCTAGTAGCTGTCCGGACCGTGGCATTACAAAATCGACTGGCTTTGGATTATCTGTTAGCCTCGCAGGGAGGAATGTGCGCTATCGTAGGCCAGGGCTGTACTTATATTCCATATGGCTCTGAAAATATCACTAACCTGGCCGACCATATTCAAGAGATTGGCAGTGAATTTCATGACTATAACCCGCCGGGTTGGATAGGATGGTCCACGGATTATTTGATTGGATCTTTAAGGCCTTCATTCTACTACTCCTAATTCTACTAGGAATAGGATTGCTTGGTTGCTTGTGCAAATGCATTTTCAAACGAGTCATGGATATACCTATTTAACTAGTTGTCATGATATGACAAAAGGAGGGAATGTGATATGGTCCGAATTAAGTAATGGCATGATGGGAAAACTGGTCAATGGGACGACTGGTCAAAAGGTTTGATACAATACAAGAAAGACTGAAACTACTCATTCCAGCTCACCAGGCCCAGGTAAAGAATGCTGCCCTAACCATTTTCAGACTAGTATGGCCGTAGGCCAACTCTACATAACTTGAAGTCTGAAAAGATCAACGAAGGTCGAGCCATTCCAAAACACCGGACCTCGGCAACTCCTGATAAAACTAACAAGTCATAACCCAGGGCAGTAGGAATTTAAAACAAAGATAAGTTCAGGAAGAAAATAGTCTATTCTGACCTTTCAATGTTCCCTCCGAGGACTAAATAATGGTACGAGTGATATGACCGAACATGGTCTGGTCTTTGCTTACGTTTGTATTTCCGATCAAACGCCTGACCATACTGTTGTCACATAATCTTGATAAAGATAATGTATAAATATTGAACTAATTCTCCACGAAAGTGCGGAACTTGTGAAAGACTGAGCAGTTTTGTTGACTGCTCTCTGACTTCAAGTTTCAGCCTGCATGCAGTTGTTTTCGAAAATAAAGCTTGTTATTCTGTCTTAACGAGTGTGTTGTATCTTTCTACTACAGAAGCGGGAAAATATTGACTTTGACAATTCCGGAGCCTGTTCGGGTTCACCGAGGGAGAATTCAGAATGTGTAATTCATCTCACAAGGACGTCTTCTAGCCCTTTGCATTGATATTCCCAACTCTCTTTCAATCTATCCCTTTGCTCCGATATTCCCTGCTCTCACTCAATCTGTCCCCTTGTTTTGATATTCCCGTCTCTCCCTTCGCTCCTATATTCCCGGCTCTCACTCATTCTATCTCTTTGCTTTGATATTCCTGGCTCTCACTAAATCTATCCCTTGGCCCCGATATTCGCGTTCCTCCCTCAATCTATCCCTTTGCTCTGATATTCTCCGCTCCCACTCAATCTATCCCTTTGGCCCGATATTCCCGACTCTCTCTCAATCTATCCCTGTTGTCCTGATATTCCCAGCTCTTGTTCAACCTATTCCTTTGCTTCAACATTCTCGGCTCTCCCTCAACCTATTCCTTTGCGCTGATATTCCCAGCTCTCCCTCAATCTATACCTTTGCTCCATATTCCCAATTCTCACTCAACCTATCCTTTTGGTCCGATATTCTCGGCTTTCACTCAATCCGTACCTTTGCTCTTCTGTTCGCGGCTCTCACTCAATCTGCATCTTTGCTCCGATAATCTCGGCTCTCACTCAACCTGTACCTTTCCTCAGAAATTCCCGACTCCCCCTCAATGTATTCCTTTGCTGCGAAATTTCAAGATCTCCCTCAATCTGTCCCTTTCTCTGATATTTCTGGCACTCTCTCAATCTATCCTTGGCTCCCAATCTATGCCTGTGTTCAGATATTCCCGCCTTACCCTCAATCTGTGCCTTTGCTCTGATATTCCCGGCTCTCCCTCAATAAGACCATAAGACATAGGAGCAGAATTTGGCCTCTCGGCCCATCGAGTCTGCTCCGCCATTCAATCATGGCTGATAGTTTTCTCATCCCCATTTTCCTGCCTTCCCCCATAACCCCTGATCCCCTTATTAATCAAAAACCTAGCTATCTCTGTTTTAAAGACACTCAGTGATTTGGCCTCCAGAAGCCTTCTGTGGCAAAGAGTTCCACAGATTCACCACCCTCTGGCTGAAGAAATTCCTCCTCATCTCTGTTTTAAAGGATTGTCCCTTTAGTTTGTGATTGTGTCCTCTGCTTCTAGTTTTTCCTACAAGTGAAAACATCCTCTCCATGTCCACTCTATCCAGGACTCACAGTATCCTTTAAGTTTCAATAAGATCCCCCCCCTTCATCCTTCTGAACTCCAACGAGTACAGACCAAAAGTCCTCAAAAGTTCCTCATACGACAAGCTCTTCATTCCAGGGATCATTTTTCTGAACCCCCTCTGGACCCTTTCCAAGGCCAGCATATTCTTCCTTAGATACGGGGCCCAAAATTGCTCACAATACTCCAAATGGGGTCTGACCAGAACCTTATACAGCCTCAGAAGTAGTTCCCTGGTCTTGTATTCTAGCCCTCTCGACATAAATGCCTCCATTTCTCCTCCAAAGTGAATAACCTCACTTTTCCACATTGTATTCCATCTGCCACTTCTTTGCCCACTCTCCTAGCTTGTCCAAGGCCTTCTGAAGCCCGCCTGCTTCCTCAATACTACCTGCCCCTCTACAGATCTTTGTATCATCTGCAAACTTAGCAACCATGCCTTCAGTTCCTTCCTCCAGATATTGTGAAAAGTTGTGGACCCCTGAGGCACACCACTAGTCACCGGATGCCATCCTAAAAAAGACCCCTTTATCCCCACTCTCTACCTTCTGCCAATCAGCCAATCCTCTATCCATGCCAGGATCTTTCCCTGAACACCATGAGCTCTTAACTTATTTAACAGTCTCCTATGTGGCACCTTGTCAAAGGCCTTCTGGAAATCTAAATAAATCCACTGGTTCTCCTTTGGCTAACTTCCTTGTTACTTCCTCAAAGAACTCAAACAGATTTGTCAGACATGACCTCCCCTTGACGAAGCCATGCTGACTCAGTCCTATTTTATCATGCACTTATAAGTACTCCACCATCTCATTTGTAATAATGGACTCTAAAATCTTACCAATGCATAATAAGGGAGAAGGAAATGGCTGAGCCATTGAATACATACTTTGGCTCTGTCTTCACAAAAGAAGAATGTTGGAAAATGAAAGATTTAGTGAGAGGGAAGAACTGAGGGAGATCAACATTAGTAGAGAAATGGTGCTGGGAAAATTGATGGAATTGAAGGCGGATAAATCCCCAGGGCCTGAGAATCTGCATCCCAGAGTGCTTAAGGAGGTGGCTCTGGAAAGAGTGGATGCATTGGTGGTCATCTTCCGGGATTCTATAGAGTCTGGAACTGTCCCTGCAGATTGGAGGGTAGCTCATGTCACTCCAATATTCAAAAAGGGAGGTAGAGAGAAAGTAGGGGATTATAGACCAGTAAGCCTAACATCGGTAGTGGGGAAAATGCTTGAATCCATTGTCAAGGACTTTATAGCGGAACATTTAGAAAGCAGTGGCAGGATCAGTCAGAGTCAGCATGGATTTATGAAGGGAAAATCATGCTTGACAAATCTGTTGGAATTCTTTGAAGAGGTAACCAGTACAGTTGACAAGGGAGAGCCAGTCGATGTGGTATATTTGGACTTTCAGAAGACGTTTGACAAAGTCCCGCATGAGAGATTATTGTGCAAAATTAAAGTGCATGGGATTGGGGGATATGTATTGAGGTGGATAGAAAACTGGTTGGCAGAGAGGAAACAAAGAGTAAGGATTAATGGGTCCTTTTCAAATTGACAGGCAGGTCAGTGGGGTACCAAAGGAATCGGTGCTGGGACCCCAGCTGTTCACAATATATATTAATGATTTGGATGAGGGAACAAAACGTAACATCTCAAAGTTTGCAGATGATACCAAGTTAGGTGGGAGGGTGAATTGTGACGAGGATGCAGGGATCCTACAGCATGATCTGGACAGGTTGGGCGAGTGGGCAAATCAATGGCAGGTGCAGTATAATTTGGATAAGTGTGAAGTTATTCACTTTGGAAGCAAAAACAGGAAGGCAGATTACTACCTGAATGGTTGTAAATTGAGAGAGGGGAGTGTGCAGCGGGATCTGGGTGTCCTTGTGCACCAGTCACTGAAGGTTGGCATGCAGGTGCAGCAGGTGGTAAAGAAGGCTATGTTGGCCTGCATTGCGAGAGGTTGAGTACAGAAGCAGGGATGTGTTGCTGCAATTATACAGGGCCTTGGTGAAGCCACACCTAGAATATTGTGTTCAGTTTTCATCTCCTTCACTGAGGAAGGATGTTCTTACTCTAGATGGAGTGCAGTGAAGGATTACCAGACTGATTCCAGGGATGGCGGGACGGTCATATGAAGAGAGATTGACTGGGTTGGGATTGTTCTCGCTGGAGTTCAGAAGAATGAGGGGAGATCTCATAGAGACTTACAAAATTTTAATGGGACAAGACAGAGTAGATGCAGGGAAGATGATACCAACGATGGGTGTGTCCAGAACCAGGGGTCACAGTCTGAGGATTCAGGGTAAAGCATTTCGGACAGAGATGAGGAGGCATTTCTTCTCCCAAAGAGTGGTGAGCCTGTGGAATTCAGAACGACAGGAAGTGGTTGATGCTAAAACTTTGAATATATTCAAGAGGCGGCTGGATATAGCACTTGGGGAAAATGAGATCAAAGGCTATGGGGAGAAAGCAGGATGAGGCTATTGAGTTGGATAATCAGCCATGATCATGATGAATGGCGGAGCAGGCTTGAAGGGCCAAAAGGCCTCCTCCTGCTCCTATCTTCTATGTATCTATGTGTGTAATCTGTGCCTTTGCTCTGATATTTCCGGCTCTCCCTCAATCTATACCTTTGGTCGGATGTTCTCCAGTTCTCCATTTTGCAATCTCCACAGGACATGCTGAGTTGCGTCGCCGGCAATTCCAAAATTCAGCGCATGAAGTGGTGAGAATAATTGGTGCCAGATCTGTTCAGAGAGAGAGAGACAGACAGCCGTAAGTTGGAGGGCGAGAGACAGAGACATGGAGTGTGACACAAAGGGGACAGAATGAGAGACACAGAGATGGAGAGTGACACACAGGTGGTCAGAGTGAGAGACACCGACATGGAGAGTGACACACAGGGGACAGAGCGAGAGCGAGAGAGAAACTGACATGGACTGTGACACACATGGAGACAGGGCGAGAGAGACACAGACATGGGGTGTGACACAGAGATACAAACCGAGAGACACTAACATTGAGTGTGACACAGAGAGGGACAGAACGAGACACAGACATGAAGAATGACACACAGGGGAACAGAGCGAGACACACAGACATGGAGAGTGACACACAGGGGGACAGAGCGAGTGACACAGACATGAAGAATGACACACAGGGGAACAGAGCGAGAGACACAGACATGGAGAGTGACACAGACATGGAAACACACTCACAGGGGGACAGAGCGAGTGACATAAACAGGGAGAGTGACACACAGGGCGACAGAGCGAGTGACACAGATATGGAGAGTGACACAGGGGGACAGAGCGAGAGACAAACATGGAGTGACACACAGGGGTACAGAGCGAATGACACTTACATGGAGAGTGACACACAGGGGGACACAACGAGAGGCAATGATTTGGAGTGTGACATACAGGGGGACAAAGCGAGAGAGACACTGACACGGAGTGTGACACACAGGGGGACAGAGTGAGAGACACTGACACACAGGGGGACAAAGCGAGAGAGACACTGACATGGAGTGTGAAACACAGGTGAACAGAGCGAGAGAGACACTGACATTGAGTGACACACAGGGGAACAGAGCGAGAGGGACACTGACATGGAGTGATACACAGGGGACAGAGCGAGAGAGAGACACTGACATGGAGGTGACACACAGGGTAACAGAGCGGGAGAGACACTGACATGGAGAGACACACAGGGAAACAGAGCGAGAGAGACACTGACATGGAGTGACACAGAGGAACAGAGCGAGTGAGACACTGACATGGAGTGACAAACAGGGGAACAGAGCGAGAGAGACACTGACATGGAGGGTGAAACACAGGGGAACAGAGCGAGAGAGACACTGACATGGAGTAACACACAGGGGACAGAGCGAGAGAGACACTGACATGGAGTGACACACAGGGCACAGAGCGAGGGACACACTGACATTGAGAGTGAAATAAAGGGGAACAGAGCGAGAGAGACACTGACATGGAGTGAAACACCGGGGAACAGAGCGAGAGAGACACTGGCATGGAGTGACACACAGGGAAACAGAGCGAGAGAGACACTGACATGGAGAGTGACACACAGGGGGAACAGAGCGAGAGAGACACTGACATGGAGGGACACACAGGGGACAGAGCGAGAGAGACACTGACATGGAGAGTGACACACAGGGGGAACAGAGCGAGAGAGACACTGACATGGAGAGTGACATACAGGGAACAGAGCGAGAGAGACACTGACAGGGAGTGACACACAGGGGACAGAGCGAGAGAGACACTGACATGGAGAGTGACAGACAGGGGGAACAGAGCGAGAGAGACACTGACATGGAGAGTGACACACAGGGGACAGAGCGAGAGGGACACTGACATGGAGAGTGAAACACAGGGGAACAGAGCGAGAGAGACACTGACATGGAGTGACACACAGGGGAACAGAGCGAGAGAGACACCGACATGGAGAGTGAAACACGGGGGAACAGAGCGAGAGAGACACACAGGGGACAGAGCGATAAAGACACTGACATGGAGTGACATACAGGGAACAGAGCGAGAGAGACACTGACATGGAGAGTGACACACAGGGGGAACAGAGCGAGAGAGACACTGACATGGAGAGTGACACACAGGGGACAGAGCGAGAGGGACACTGACATGGAGAGTGAAACACAGGGGAACAGAGCGAGAGAGACACTGACATGGAGTGACACACAGGGAACAGAGCGAGAGAGACACTGACATGGAGGTTGAAACAAAGGGGGACAGAGCGAGTGACACTTACATGGAGAGTGACACACGGGGGGACACAACGAGAGGCACTGATTTGGAGTGTGACACACAGGGGGACAGAGCGAGAGACACTGACACACAGGGGGACAGAGCGAGAGAGACACTGACATGGAGACTGAAACACAGGGGAACAGAGCGAGAGGGACACTGACATGGAGAGTGAAACACAGGGGAACAGAGCGAGAGAGACACTGACATGGAGTGACACACAGTGGACAGAGCGAGAGAGACACTGACATGAAGAGTGACACACAAGGGGAACAGAGCGAGAGAGACACTGACATGGAGAGTGACATACAGGGGACAGAGCGAGAGAGACACTGACATGGAGAGTGAAACACGGGGGAACAGAGCGAGAGAGAAACTGACGACATGGAGAGTGAAACACAGGGGGAACAGAGCGAGAGAGACACTGACATGGAGGGACACACAGGGGACAGAGCGAGAGAGACACTGACATGGAGAGTGACACACAGGGGGAACAGAGCGAGAGAGACACTGACATGGAGGGACACACAGGGGACAGAGCGAGAGAGACACTGACATGGAGAGTGACACACAGGGGGAACAGAGCGAGAGAGACACTGACATGGAGAGTGACATACAGGGGACAGAGCGAGAGAGACACTGACAGGGAGTGACACACAGGGGACTGAGCGAGAGAGATACTGACATGGAGAGTGACAGACAGGGGGAACAGAGCGAGAGAGACACTGACATGGAGAGTGACACACCGGGGAAAAGAGTGAGAGAGGCACTGACATGGAGTGCCACACCGGGGTAAAGAGCGAGAGAGACACTGACATGGAGTGACACACAGGGGACAGAGCGAGAGAGACACTGACATGGAGTAACACACCTGGGAAAAGAGCGAGAGAGGCACTGACATGGAGTGACACACAGGGGACAGAGCGAGAGAGACACTGACATGGAGAGTGAAAGACGGGGGAACAGGGCGAGAGAGACACTGACATGGAGAGTGTAGCACGGGGGACAGAGCAAGAGAGACACTGACATGGAGAGTGAAACACGGGGGAACAGATCGAGAGAGACACTGACATGGAGAGTGACACACAGGGAATCAGAGCGAGAGGGGCACTGACATGGAGAGTGGCACACAGGGAAACAGATCGAGAGAGACACTGACATGAAGAGTGACACACAGGGGACAGAGCGAGAGAGACACTGACATGGAGAGTGAAACACGGGGGAACAGAGCGAGAGAGACACCGACATGGAGTGAAACACGGGGGAACAGAGCGAGAGAGACACTGACATGGAGTGGCACACAGGGGACAGAGCGAGAGAGACACTGACATGGAGAGTGACACACAAGGGGAACAGAGCGAGAGAGACACTGACATGGAGAGTGACATACAGGGGACAGAGCGAGAGAGAAACTGACGACATGGAGAGTGAAACACAGGGGAAAAGAGCGAGAGAGACACTGACATGGAGGGACACACAGGGGACAGAGCGAGAGAGACACTGACATGGAGAGTGACACACAGGGGGAACAGAGCGAGAGAGACACTGACATGGAGAGTGACATACAGGGGACAGAGCGAGAGAGACACTGACAGGGAGTGACACACAGGGGACTGAGCGAGAGAGATACTGACATGGAGAGTGACAGACAGGGGGAACAGAGCGAGAGAGACACTGACATGGAGAGTGACACACCGGGGAAAAGAGCGAGAGAGGCACTGACATGGAGTGCCACACCGGGGTAAAGAGCGAGAGAGACACTGACATGGAGTGACACACAGGGGACAGAGCGAGAGAGACACTGACATGGAGTGACACACCTGGGAAAAGAGCGAGAGAGGCACTGACATGGAGTGACACACAGGGGACAGAGCGAGAGAGACACTGACATGGAGAGTGAAACACAGGGGAACAGAGCGAGAGAGACACTGACATGGAGAGTGAAAGACGGGGGAACAGGGCGAGAGAGACACTGACATGGAGAGTGTAGCACGGGGGACAGAGCAAGAGAGACACTGACATGGAGAGTGAAACACGGGGGAACAGATCGAGAGAGACACTGACATGGAGAGTGACACACAGGGAATCAGAGCGAGAGGGGCACTGACATGGAGAGTGGCACACAGGGAAACAGATCGAGAGAGACACTGACATGAAGAGTGACACACAGGGGACAGAGCGAGAGAGACACTGACATGGAGAGTGAAACACAGGGGAACAGAGCGAGAGAGACACTGACATGGAGAGTGAAAGACGGGGGAACAGGGCGAGAGAGACACTGACATGGAGAGTGTAGCACAGGGGAACAGATCGAGAGAGACACTGACATGGAGAGTGACACACAGGGAATCAGGGCGAGAGGGGCACTGACATGGAGAGTGGCACACAGGGAAACAGATCGAGAGAGACACTGACATGGAGAGTGAAAGACGGGGGAACAGGGCGAGAGAGACACTGACATGGAGAGTGTAGCACGGGGGACAGAGCAAGAGAGACACTGACATGGAGAGTGAAACACGGGGGAACAGATCGAGAGAGACACTGACATGGAGAGTGACACACAGGGAATCAGGGCGAGAGGGGCACTGACATGGAGAGTGGCACACAGGGGAACAGAGCGAGAGAGACACTGACATGGAGAGTGAAACACGGGGGAACAGATCGAGAGAGACACTGACATGGAGAGTGACACACAGGGAATCAGAGCGAGAGGGGCACTGACATGGAGAGTGGCACACAGGGAAACAGATCGAGAGAGACACTGACATGAAGAGTGACACACAGGGGACAGAGCGAGAGAGACACTGACATGGAGAGTGAAACACAGGGGAACAGAGCGAGAGAGACACTGACATGGAGAGTGAAAGACGGGGGAACAGGGCGAGAGAGACACTGACATGGAGAGTGTAGCACGGGGGACAGAGCGAGAGAGACACTGACATGGAGAGTGAAACACGGGGGAACAGAGCGAGAGAGACACCGACATGGAGTGAAACACGGGGGAACAGAGCGAGAGAGACACTGACATGGAGAGTGAAACACGGGGGAACAGAGCGAGAGAGACACTGACATGGAGTGACACACAGGGAACAGAGCGAGTGAGACACTGACATGGAGTGACATACAGGGAACAGAGCGAGAGAGACACTGACATGGAGAGTGACACACAGGGGGAACAGAGCGAGAGAGACACTGACATGGAGAGTGACACACAGGGGACAGAGCGAGAGGGACACTGACATGGAGAGTGAAACACAGGGGAACAGAGCGAGAGAGACACTGACATGGAGTGACACACAGGGAACAGAGCAAGAGAGACACTGACATGGAGGTTGAAACAAAGGGGGACAGAGCGAGTGACACTTACATGGAGAGTGACACACGGGGGGACACAACGAGAGGCACTGATTTGGAGTGTGACACACAGGGGGACAGAGCGAGAGACACTGACACACAGGGGGACAGAGCGAGAGAGACACTGGCATGGAGACTGAAACACAGGGGAACAGAGCGAGAGGGACACTGACATGGAGAGTGAAACACAGGGGAACAGAGCGAGAGAGACACTGACATGGAGACTGAAACACAGGGGAACAGAGCGAGAGGGACACTGACATGGAGAGTGAAACACAGGGGAACAGAGCGAGAGAGACACTGACAGGGAGTGACACACAGGGGAACAGAGCGAGAGAGACACTGACATGGAGAGTGACATACAGGGGACAGAGCGAGAGAGACACTGACATGGAGAGTGAAACACGGGGGAACAGAGCGAGAGAGAAACTGACGACATGGAGAGTGAAACACAGGGGAACAGAGCGAGAGAGACACTGACATGGAGGGACACACAGGGGACAGAGCGAGAGAGACACTGACATGGAGAGTGACACACAGGGGGAACAGAGCGAGAGAGACACTGACATGGAGAGTGACATACAGGGGACAGAGCGAGAGAGACACTGACAGGGAGTGACACACAGGGGACTGAGCGAGAGAGATACTGACATGGAGAGTGACAGACAGGGGGAACAGAGCGAGAGAGACACTGACATGGAGAGTGACACACCGGGGAAAAGAGCGAGAGAGGCACTGACATGGAGTGCCACACCGGGGTAGAGAGCGAGAGAGACACTGACATGGAGTGACACACAGGGGACAGAGCGAGAGAGACACTGACATGGAGTGACACACCTGGGAAAAGAGCGAGAGAGGCACTGACATGGAGTGACATACAGGGGACAGAGCGAGAGAGACACTGACATGGAGAGTGAAACACAGGGGAACAGAGCGAGAGAGACACTGACATGGAGAGTGAAAGACGGGGGAACAGGGCGAGAGAGACACTGACATGGAGAGTGTAGCACGGGGGACAGAGCAAGAGAGACACTGACATGGAGAGTGACATACAGGGGACAGAGCGAGAGAGACACTGACATGGAGAGTGAAAGACGGGGGAACAGGGCGAGAGAGACACTGACATGGAGAGTGAAACACGGGGGAACAGATCGAGAGAGACACTGACATGGAGAGTG
This sequence comes from Scyliorhinus torazame, assembly GCF_047496885.1. Taxonomy (NCBI): domain Eukaryota; kingdom Metazoa; phylum Chordata; class Chondrichthyes; order Carcharhiniformes; family Scyliorhinidae; genus Scyliorhinus; species Scyliorhinus torazame. The sequence goes on from NC_092718.1 coordinate 139,193,929, forward strand.
ACACACAGGGAATCAGAGTGAGAGGGGCACTGACATGGAGAGTGGCACACAGGGAAACAGATCGAGAGAGACACTGACATGAAGAGTGACACACAGGGGACAGAGCGAGAGAGACACTGACATGGAGAGTGAAACACGGGTGAACAGAGCGAGAGAGACACCGACATGGAGTGAAACACGGGGGAACAGAGCGAGAGAGACACTGACATGGAGTGGCACACAGGGGACAGAGCGAGAGAGACACTGACATGGAGTGACACACAGGGAACAGAGCGAGTGAGACACTGACATGGAGTGACACACAGTGGACAGAGCGAGAGAGACACTGACATGGAGAGTGACACACAAGGGGAACAGAGCGAGAGAGACACTGACATGGAGAGTGACATACAGGGGACAGAGCGAGAGAGACACTGACATGGAGAGTAAAACACGGGGGAACAGAGCGAGAGAGAAACTGACGACATGGAGAGTGAAACACAGGGGAACAGAGCGAGAGAGACACTGACATGGAGGGACACACAGGGGACAGAGCGAGAGAGACACTGACATGGAGAGTGACACACAGGGGGAACAGAGCGAGAGAGACACTGACATGGAGAGTGACATACAGGGGACAGAGCGAGAGAGACACTGACAGGGAGTGACACACAGGGGACTGAGCGAGAGAGATACTGACATGGAGAGTGACAGACAGGGGGAACAGAGCGAGAGAGACACTGACATGGAGAGTGACACACCGGGGAAAAGAGCGAGAGAGGCACTGACATGGAGTGCCACACCGGGGTAAAGAGCGAGAGAGACACTGACATGGAGTGACACACAGGGGACAGAGCGAGAGAGACACTGACATGGAGTGACACACCTGGGAAAAGAGCGAGAGAGGCACTGACATGGAGTGACACACAGGGGACAGAGCGAGAGAGACACTGACATGGAGAGTGAAACACAGGGGAACAGAGCGAGAGAGACACTGACATGGAGAGTGAAAGACGGGGGAACAGAGCGAGAGAGACACTGACATGGAGAGTGTAGCACGGGGGACAGAGCAAGAGAGACACTGACATGGAGAGTGAAACACGGGGGAACAGATCGAGAGAGACACTGACATGGAGAGTGACACACAGGGAATCAGAGCGAGAGGGGCACTGACATGGAGAGTGGCACACAGGGAAACAGATCGAGAGAGACACTGACATGAAGAGTGACACAAAGGGGACAGAGCGAGAGAGACACTGACATGGAGAGTGAAACACAGGGGAACAGAGCGAGAGAGACACTGACATGGAGAGTGAAAGACGGGGGAACAGGGAGAGAGAGACACTGACATGGAGAGTGACACACAGGGAAACAGATCGAGAGAGACACTGACATGAAGAGTGACACACAGGGGACAGAGCGAGAGAGACACTGACATGGAGAGTGTAGCACGGGGGACAGAGCAAGAGAGACACTGACATGGAGAGTGAAACACGGGGGAACAGATCGAGAGAGACACTGACATGGAGAGTGACACACAGGGAATCAGGGCGAGAGGGGCACTGACATGGAGAGTGGCACACAGGGAAACAGATCGAGAGAGACACTGACATGAAGAGTGACACACAGGGGACAGAGCGAGAGAGACACTGACATGGAGAGTGAAACACGGGGGAACAGAGCGAGAGAGACACCGACATGGAGTGAAACACGGGGGAACAGAGCGAGAGAGACACTGACATGGAGAGTGAAACACGGGGGAACAGAGCGAGAGAGACACTGACATGGAGTGGCACACAGGGGACAGAGCGAGAGAGACACTGACATGGAGTGACACACAGGGAACAGAGCGAGTGAGACACTGACATGGAGTGACACACAGGGAAACAGAGTGAGAGAGACACTGACATGGAGAGTGACACACAGGGTACAGAGCGAGAGGGACACTGACATGGAGAGTGAAACACAGAGGAACAGGGCGAGAGAGACAGTGACATGGAGTGACACACAGGGGACAGAGCGAGAGAGACACTGACATGGAGAGTGACACACAGGGGGAACAGAGCAAGAGAGACACTGACATGGAGAGTGACATACAGGGGACAGAGCGAGAGAGACACTGACAGGGAGTGACACACAGGGGACTGAGCGAGAGAGATACTGACATGGAGAGTGACAGACAGGGGGAACAGAGCGAGAGAGACACTGACTTGGAGAGTGACACACCGGGGAAAAGAGCGAGAGAGGCACTGACATGGAGTGCCACACCGGGGTAAAGAGCGAGAGAGACACTGACATGGAGTGACACACAGGGGACAGAGCGAGAGAGACACTGACATGGAGTGACACACCTGGGAAAAGAGCGAGAGAGGCACTGACATGGAGTGACACACAGGGGACAGAGCGAGAGAGACACTGACATGGAGAGTGAAAGACGGGGGAACAGAGCGAGAGAGACACTGACATGGAGAGTGAAACACGGGGGAACAGATCGAGAGAGACACTGACATGGAGAGTGACACACAGGGAATCAGAGCGAGAGGGGCACTGACATGGAGAGTGGCACACAGGGAAACAGATCGAGAGAGACACGGACATGAAGAGTGAAACACGGGGGAACAGAGCGAGAGAGACACCGACACGGAGTGAAACACGGGGGAACAGAGCGAGAGAGACACTGACATGGAGTGGCACACAGGGGACAGAGCGAGAGAGACACTGACATGGAGTGACACACAGGGAACAGAGCGAGTGAGACACTGACATGGAGTGACACACAGTGGACAGAGCGAGAGAGACACTGACATGGAGAGTGACACACAAGGGGAACAGAGCGAGAGAGACACTGACATGGAGAGTGACATACAGGGGACAGAGCGAGAGAGACACTGACATGGAGAGTGAAACACGGGGGAACAGAGCGAGAGAGAAAGTGACGACATGGAGAGTGAAACACAGGGGAACAGAGCGAGAGAGACACTGACGACATGGAGAGTGAAACACGGGGGAACAGAGCGAGAGAGAAACTGACGACATGGAGAGTGAAACACAGGGGAACAGAGCGAGAGAGACACTGACAGGGAGGGACACACAGGGGACAGAGCGAGAGAGACACTGACATGGAGAGTGACACACAGGGGGAACAGAGCGAGAGAGACACTGACATGGAGAGTGACATACAGGGGACAGAGCGAGAGAGACACTGACAGGGAGTGACACACAGGGGACTGATCGAGAGAGACACTGACATGAAGAGTGACACACAGGGGACAGAGCGAGAGAGACACTGACATGGAGAGTGAAACACGGGTGAACAGAGCGAGAGAGACACCGACATGGAGTGAAACACGGGGGAACAGAGCGAGAGAGACACTGACATGGAGTGGCACACAGGGGACAGAGCGAGAGAGACACTGACATGGAGTGACACACAGGGAACAGAGCGAGTGAGACACTGACATGGAGTGACACACAGTGGACAGAGCGAGAGAGACACTGACATGGAGAGTGACACACAAGGGGAACAGAGCGAGAGAGACACTGACATGGAGAGTGACATACAGGGGACAGAGCGAGAGAGACACTGACATGGAGAGTAAAACACGGGGGAACAGAGCGAGAGAGAAACTGACGACATGGAGAGTGAAACACAGGGGAACAGAGCGAGAGAGACACTGACATGGAGGGACACACAGGGGACAGAGCGAGAGAGACACTGACATGGAGAGTGACACACAGGGGGAACAGAGCGAGAGAGACACTGACATGGAGAGTGACATACAGGGGACAGAGCGAGAGAGACACTGACAGGGAGTGACACACAGGGGACTGAGCGAGAGAGATACTGACATGGAGAGTGACAGACAGGGGGAACAGAGCGAGAGAGACACTGACATGGAGAGTGACACACCGGGGAAAAGAGCGAGAGAGGCACTGACATGGAGTGCCACACCGGGGTAAAGAGCGAGAGAGACACTGACATGGAGTGACACACAGGGGACAGAGCGAGAGAGACACTGACATGGAGTGACACACCTGGGAAAAGAGCGAGAGAGGCACTGACATGGAGTGACACACAGGGGACAGAGCGAGAGAGACACTGACATGGAGAGTGAAACACAGGGGAACAGAGCGAGAGAGACACTGACATGGAGAGTGAAAGACGGGGGAACAGAGCGAGAGAGACACTGACATGGAGAGTGTAGCACGGGGGACAGAGCAAGAGAGACACTGACATGGAGAGTGAAACACGGGGGAACAGATCGAGAGAGACACTGACATGGAGAGTGACACACAGGGAATCAGAGCGAGAGGGGCACTGACATGGAGAGTGGCACACAGGGAAACAGATCGAGAGAGACACTGACATGAAGAGTGACACAAAGGGGACAGAGCGAGAGAGACACTGACATGGAGAGTGAAACACAGGGGAACAGAGCGAGAGAGACACTGACATGGAGAGTGAAAGACGGGGGAACAGGGAGAGAGAGACACTGACATGGAGAGTGACACACAGGGAAACAGATCGAGAGAGACACTGACATGAAGAGTGACACACAGGGGACAGAGCGAGAGAGACACTGACATGGAGAGTGTAGCACGGGGGACAGAGCAAGAGAGACACTGACATGGAGAGTGAAACACGGGGGAACAGATCGAGAGAGACACTGACATGGAGAGTGACACACAGGGAATCAGGGCGAGAGGGGCACTGACATGGAGAGTGGCACACAGGGAAACAGATCGAGAGAGACACTGACATGAAGAGTGACACACAGGGGACAGAGCGAGAGAGACACTGACATGGAGAGTGAAACACGGGGGAACAGAGCGAGAGAGACACCGACATGGAGTGAAACACGGGGGAACAGAGCGAGAGAGACACTGACATGGAGAGTGAAACACGGGGGAACAGAGCGAGAGAGACACTGACATGGAGTGGCACACAGGGGACAGAGCGAGAGAGACACTGACATGGAGTGACACACAGGGAACAGAGCGAGTGAGACACTGACATGGAGTGACACACAGGGAAACAGAGTGAGAGAGACACTGACATGGAGAGTGACACACAGGGTACAGAGCGAGAGGGACACTGACATGGAGAGTGAAACACAGAGGAACAGGGCGAGAGAGACAGTGACATGGAGAGTGACACACAGGGGGAACAGAGCAAGAGAGACACTGACATGGAGAGTGACATACAGGGGACAGAGCGAGAGAGACACTGACAGGGAGTGACACACAGGGGACTGAGCGAGAGAGATACTGACATGGAGAGTGACAGACAGGGGGAACAGAGCGAGAGAGACATTGACTTGGAGAGTGACACACCGGGGAAAAGAGCGAGAGAGGCACTGACATGGAGTGCCACACCGGGGTAAAGAGCGAGAGAGACACTGACATGGAGTGACACACAGGGGACAGAGCGAGAGAGACACTGACATGGAGAGTGACACACAGGGGGAACAGAGCAAGAGAGACACTGACATGGAGAGTGACATACAGGGGACAGAGCGAGAGAGACACTGACAGGGAGTGACACACAGGGGACTGAGCGAGAGAGATACTGACATGGAGAGTGACAGACAGGGGGAACAGAGCGAGAGAGACATTGACTTGGAGAGTGACACACCGGGGAAAAGAGCGAGAGAGGCACTGACATGGAGTGCCACACCGGGGTAAAGAGCGAGAGAGACACTGACATGGAGTGACACACAGGGGACAGAGCGAGAGAGACACTGACATGGAGTGACACACCTGGGAAAAGAGCGAGAGAGGCACTGACATGGAGTGACACACAGGGGACAGAGCGAGAGAGACACTGACATGGAGAGTGAAACACAGGGGAACAGAGCGAGAGAGACACTGACATGGAGAGTGAAAGACGGGGGAACAGAGCGAGAGAGACACTGACATGGAGAGTGTAGCACGGGGGACAGAGCAAGAGAGACACTGACATGGAGAGTGAAACACGGGGGAACAGATCGAGAGAGACACTGACATGGAGAGTGACACACAGGGAATCAGAGCGAGAGGGGCACTGACATGGAGAGTGGCACACAGGGAAACAGATCGAGAGAGACACGGACATGAAGAGTGAAACACGGGGGAACAGAGCGAGAGAGACACCGACACGGAGTGAAACACGGGGGAACAGAGCGAGAGAGACACTGACATGGAGTGGCACACAGGGGACAGAGAGAGAGAGACACTGACATGGAGTGACACACAGGGAACAGAGCGAGTGAGACACTGACATGGAGTGACACACAGTGGACAGAGCGAGAGAGACACTGACATGGAGAGTGACACACAAGGGGAACAGAGCGAGAGAGACACTGACATGGAGAGTGACATACAGGGGACAGAGCGAGAGAGACACTGACATGGAGAGTGAAACACGGGGGAACAGAGCGAGAGAGAAAGTGACGACATGGAGAGTGAAACACAGGGGAACAGAGCGAGAGAGACACTGACGACATGGAGAGTGAAACACGGGGGAACAGAGCGAGAGAGAAACTGACGACATGGAGAGTGAAACACAGGGGAACAGAGCGAGAGAGACACTGACAGGGAGGGACACACAGGGGACAGAGCGAGAGAGACACTGACATGGAGAGTGACACACAGGGGGAACAGAGCGAGAGAGACACTGACATGGAGAGTGACATACAGGGGACAGAGCGAGAGAGACACTGACAGGGAGTGACACACAGGGGACTGAGCGAGAGAGATACTGACATGGAGAGTGACAGACAGGGGAACAGAGCGAGAGAGACACTGACATGGAGAGTGACACACCGGGGAAAAGAGCGAGAGAGGCACTGACATGGAGTGCCACACCGGGGTAAAGAGCGAGAGAGACACTGACATGGAGTGACACACAGGGGACAGAGCGAGAGAGACACTGACATGGAGTGACACACCTGGGAAAAGAGCGAGAGAGGCACTGACATGGAGTGACACACAGGGGACAGAGCGAGAGAGACACTGACATGGAGAGTGAAACACAGGGGAACAGAGCGAGAGAGACACTGACATGGAGAGTGAAACACGGGGGAACAGAGCGAGAGAGACACTGACATGGAGAGTGACACACAGGGGAACAGAGCGAGTGATATAAACAGGGAGAGTGACACAGGGCGACAGAGCGAATGACACTTACATGGAGAGTGACACACGGGACACAACGAGAGGCACTGATTTGGAGTGTGACACACAGGGGGACAGAGCGAGAGAGACACTGACATGGAGTGACACACAGGGGACAGAGCGAGAGAGACACGGACATGGAGAGTGACATACAGGGGACAGAGCGACTCTGACATGGAGAGTGACACACATGGGACAGAGCGAGAGGGACACTGACATAGAGAGTGACATACAGGGGACAGAGCGAGAGAGACACTGACATGGAGTGACACACAGGGGACAGAGCGAGAGAGACACTGACATGGAGAGTGACACACAGGGGACAGAGCGAGAGAGACACTGACATGGAGTGACACACAGGGGAACAGAGCGAGAGAGACACTGACATGGAGAGTGAAACACGGGGGAACAGAGCGAGAGAGAAACTGACGACATGGAGAGTGAAACACAGGGGAACAGAGCGAGAGAGACACTGACATGGAGGGACACACAGGGGACAGAGCGAGAGAGACACTGACATGGAGAGTGACATACAGGGGACAGAGCGAGAGAGACACTGACAGGGAGAGTGACAGACAGGGGGAACAGAGCGAGAGAGACACTGACATGGAGAGTGACACACTGGGGAAAAGAGCGAGAGAGGCACTGACATGGAGTGCCACACCGGGGTAAAGAGCGAGAGAGACACTGACATGGAATGACACACAGGGGACAGAGCGAGAGAGACACTGACATGGAGTGACACACCTGGGAAAAGAGCGAGAGAGGCACTGACATGGAGTGACACACAGGGGACAGAGCGAGAGAGACACTGACATGGAGAGTGAATCACAGGGGAACAGAGCGAGAGAGACACTGACATGGAGAGTGAAAGACGGGGGAACAGAGCGAGAGAGACACTGACATGGAGAGTGTAGCACGGGGGACAGAGCAAGAGAGACACTGACATGGAGAGTGACATACAGGGGACAGAGCGACTCTGACATGGAGAGTGACACACAGGGGACAGAGCGAGAGGGACACTGACATGGAGAGTGACATACAGGGGACAGAGCGAGAGAGACACTGACATGGAGTGACACACAGGGGACAGTGCGAGAGAGACACTGACATGGAGAGTGACACACAGGGGACAGAGCGAGAAGGACACTGACATGGAGAGTGAAACACAGGGGAACAGAGCGAGAGAGACACTGACAGGGAGTGACACACAGGGGACTGAGCGAGAGAGACACTGACATGGAGAGTGACAGACAGGGGGAACAGAGCGAGAGAGACACTGACATGGAGAGTGACACACTGGGGAAAAGAGCGAGAGAGGCACTGACATGGAGTGCCACACCGGGGTAAAGAGCGAGAGAGACACTGACATGGAGTGACACACAGGGGACAGAGCGAGAGAGACACTGAGATGGAGTGACACAGCTGGGAAAAGAGCGAGAGAGGCACTGACATGGAGTGACACACAGGGGACAGAGCGAGAGAGACACTGACATGGAGAGTGAAACACAGGGGAACAGAGCGAGAGAGACACTGACATGGAGAGTGAAAGACGGGGGAACAGAGCGAGAGAGACACTGACATGGAGAGTGTAGCACGGGGGACAGAGCAAGAGAGACACTGACATGGAGAGTGACATACAGGGGACAGAGCGAGAGGGACATTGACATGGAGAGTGACACACAGGGGACAGTGCGAGAGAGACACTGACATGGAGAGTGACACACAGGGGACAGAGCGAGAGGGACACTGACATGGAGAGTGAAACACAGGGGAACAGAGCGAGAGAGACACTGACATGGAGTGACACACAGGGGACAGAGCGAGAGAGACACTGACATGGAGAGTGAAACACGGGGGAACAGAGCGAGAGATACACTGACATGGAGTGACACACAGGGGACAGAGCGAGAGAGACACTGACATGGAGTGACACACAGGGAACAGAGCGAGAGAGACACTGACATGGAGTGACACACAGTGAAACAGAGCGAGAGAGACACAGACATGGAGAGTGACACACAGGGGGAACAGAGCGAGAGAGACACTGACATGGAGAGTGACACACGGGGGACAGAGCGAGAGGGACACTGACATGGAGAGTGAAACACAGGGGAACAGAGCGAGAGAGACACTGACATGGAGTGACACACAGGGGAACAGAGAGAAAGAGACACTGACATGGAGGTTGAAACACAGGGGGACAGAACGAGAGAGACACTGACATGGAAAGTGACACACAGGGGGACAGAGCGAGTCACATAAACAGGGAGAGTGACACAGGGCGACAGAGCGAATGACACTTACATGGAGAGTGACACACGGGGGGACACAACGAGAGGCACTGATTTGGAGTGTGACACACAGGGGGACAGAGCGAGAGACACTGACACACAGGGGGACAGAGCGAGAGAGACACTGACATGGAGACTGAAACACAGGGGAACAGAGCGAGAGGGACACTGACATGGAGAGTGAAACACAGGGGAACAGAGCGAGAGAGAAACTGACGACATGGAGAGTGAAACACAGGGGAACAGAGCGAGAGAGACACTGACATGGAGGGACACACAGGGGACAGAGCGAGAGAGACACTGACATGGAGAGTGACACACAGGGGGAACAGAGCGAGAGAGACACTGACATGGAGAGTGACATACAGGGGACAGAGCGAGAGAGACACTGACATGGAGTGACACACAGGGGACAGAGCGAGAGAGACACTGGCATGGAGAGTGACAGACAGGGGGAACAGAGAGAGAGAGACACTGACATGGAGAGTGAAACACGGGGGAACAGAGCGAGAGAGACACTGACATGGAGTGACACACAGGGGACAGAGCGAGAGAGACACCGACATGGAGTGAAACACGGGGGAACAGAGCGAGAGAGACACTGACATGGAGTGGCACACAGGGGACAGAGCGAGAGAGACACTGACATGGAGTGACACACAGGGAATAGAGCGAGTGAGACACTGACATGGAGTGACACACAGTGGACAGAGCGAGAGAGACACTGACATGGAGAGTGACACACAAGGGGAACAGAGCGAGAGAGACACTGACATGGAGAGTGACATACAGGGGACAGAGCGAGAGAGACACTGACATGGAGAGTGAAACACGGGGGAACAGAGCGAGAGAGAAACTGACGACATGGAGAGTGAAACACAGGGGAACAGAGCGAGAGAGACACTGACGACATGGAGAGTGAAACACGGGGGAACAGAGCGAGAGAGAAACTGACGACATGGAGAGTGAAACACAGGGGAACAGAGCGAGAGAGACACTGACATGGAGGGACACACAGGGGACAGAGCGAGAGAGACACTGACATGGAGAGTGACACACAGGGGGAACAGAGCGAGAGAGACACTGACATGGAGAGTGACATACAGGGGACAGAGCGAGAGAGACACTGACAGGGAGTGACACACAGGGGACTGAGCGAGAGAGATACTGACATGGAGAGTGACAGACAGGGGAACAGAGCGAGAGAGACACTGACATGGAGAGTGACACACCGGGGAAAAGAGCGAGAGAGGCACTGACATGGAGTGCCACACCGGGGTAAAGAGCGAGAGAGACACTGACATGGAGTGACACACCTGGGAAAAGAGCGAGAGAGGCACTGACATGGAGTGACACACAGGGGACAGAGCGAGAGAGACACTGACATGGAGAGTGAAACACAGGGGAACAGAGCGAGAGAGACACTGACATGGAGAGTGAAAGACGGGGGAACAGAGCGAGAGAGACACTGACATGGAGAGTGTAGCACGGGGGACAGAGCAAGAGAGACACTGACATGGAGAGTGAAACACGGGGGAACAGATCGAGAGAGACACTGACATGGAGAGTGACACACAGGGAATCAGAGCGAGAGGGGCACTGACATGGAGAGTGGCACACAGGGAAACAGATCGAGAGAGACACTGACATGAAGAGTGACACACAGGGGACAGAGCGAGAGAGACACTGACATGGAGAGTGAAACACAGGGGAACAGAGCGAGAGAGACACTGACATGGAGTGAAACACGGGGGAACAGAGCGAGAGAGACACTGACATGGAGAGTGAAAGACGGGGGAACAGGGCGAGAGAGACACTGACATGGAGAGTGTAGCACGGGGGACAGAGCGAGAGAGACACTGACATGGAGAGTGACACACAGGGAATCAGGGCGAGAGGGGCACTGACATGGAGAGTGGCACACAGGGAAACAGATCGAGAGAGACACTGACATGGAGAGTGAAACACGGGGGAACAGAGCGAGAGAGACACCGACATGGAGTGAAACACGGGGGAACAGAGCGAGAGAGACACTGACATGGAGAGTGAAACACGGGGGAACAGAGCGAGAGAGACACTGACATGGAGTGGCACACAGGGGACAGAGCGAGAGAGACACTGACATGGAGTGACACACAGGGAACAGAGCGAGTGAGACACTGACATGGAGTGACACTCAGGGAAACAGAGTGAGAGAGACACTGACATGGAGAGTGACACACAGGGGGAACAGAGCAAGAGAGACACTGACATGGAGAGTGACACACAGGGTACAGAGCGAGAGGGACACTGACATGGAGAGTGAAACACAGAGGAACAGAGCGAGAGAGACACTGACATGGAGTGACACACAGGGGACAGAGCGAGAGAGACACTGACATGGAGAGTGACACACAGGGGGAACAGAGCGAGAGAGACACTGACATGGAGAGTGACATACAGGGGACAGAGCGAGAGAGACACTGACAGGGAGTGACACAAAGGGGACTGAGCGAGAGAGATACTGACATGGAGAGTGACAGACAGGGGGAACAGAGCGAGAGAGACACTGACATGGAGAGTGACACACCGGGGAAAAGAGCGAGAGAGGCACTGACATGGAGTGCCACACCGGGGTAAAGAGCGAGAGAGACACTGACATGGAGTGACACACAGGGGACAGAGCGAGAGAGACACTGACATGGAGTGACACACCTGGGAAAAGAGCGAGAGAGGCACTGACATGGAGTGACACACAGGGGACAGAGCGAGAGAGACACTGACATGGAGAGTGAAACACAGGGGAACAGAGCGAGAGAGACACTGACATGGAGAGTGAAAGACGGGGGAACAGGGCGAGAGAGACACTGACATGGAGAGTGTAGCACGGGGGACAGAGCAAGAGAGACACTGACATGGAGAGTGAAACACGGGGGAACAGATCGAGAGAGACACTGACATGGAGAGTGACACACAGGGAATCAGAGCGAGAGGGGCACTGACATGGAGAGTGGCACACAGGGAAACAGATCGAGAGAGACACGGACATGAAGAGTGACACACAGGGGACAGAGCGAGAGAGACACTGACATGGAGAGTGAAACACGGGGGAACAGAGCGATGGAGACACTGACATGGAGTGGCACACAGGGGACAGAGCGAGAGAGACACTGACATGGAGTGACACACAGGGAACAGAGCGAGTGAGACACTGACATGGAGTGACACACAGTGGACAGAGCGAGAGAGACACTGACATGGAGAGTGACACACAGGGGACTGAGCGAGAGAGACACTGACATGGAGAGTGACACACAAGGGGAACAGAGCGAGAGAGACACTGACATGGAGAGTGACATACAGGGGACAGAGCGAGAGAGACACTGACATGGAGAGTGAAACACGGGGGAACAGAGCGAGAGAGAAAGTGACGACATGGAGAGTGAAACACGGGGGAACAGAGCGAGAGAGAAACTGACGACATGGAGAGTGAAACACAGGGGAACAGAGCGAGAGAGACACTGACATGGAGGGACACACAGGGGACAGAGCGAGAGAGACACTGACATGGAGAGTGACACACAGGGGGAACAGAGCGAGAGAGACACTGACATGGAGAGTGACATACAGGGGACAGAGCGAGAGAGACACTGACAGGGAGTGACACACAGGGGACTGAGCGAGAGAGATACTGACATGGAGAGTGACAGACAGGGGAACAGAGCGAGAGAGACACTGACATGGAGAGTGACACACGGTGGGACACAACGAGAGGCACTGATTTGGAGTGTGACACACAGGGGGACAGAGCGAGAGAGACACTGACATGGAGTGACACACAGGGGACAGAGCGAGAGAGACACGGGCATGGAGAGTGACATACAGGGGACAGAGCGACTCTGACATGGAGAGTGACACACATGGGACAGAGCGAGAGGGACACTGACATGGAGAGTGACATACAGGGACAGAGCGAGAGAGACACTGACATGGAGTGACACACAGGGGACAGAGCGAGAGAGACACTGACATGGAGAGTGACACACAGGGGACAGAGCGAGAGAGACACTGACATGGAGTGACACACAGGGGAACAGAGCGAGAGAGACACTGACATGGAGAGTGAAACACGGGGGAACAGAGCGAGAGAGAAACTGACGACATGGAGAGTGAAACACAGGGGAACAGAGCGAGAGAGACACTGACATGGAGGGACACACAGGGGACAGAGCGAGAGAGACACTGACATGGAGAGTGACATACAGGGGACAGAGCGAGAGAGACACTGACAGGGAGAGTGACAGACAGGGGGAACAGAGCGAGAGAGACACTGACATGGAGAGTGACACACTGGGGAAAAGAGCGAGAGAGGCACTGACATGGAGTGCCACACCGGGGTAAAGAGCGAGAGAGACACTGACATGGAATGACACACAGGGGACAGAGCGAGAGAGACACTGACATGGAGTGACACACCTGGGAAAAGAGCGAGAGAGGCACTGACATGGAGTGACACCAGGGGACAGAGCGAGAGAGACACTGACATGGAGAGTGAATCACAGGGGAACAGAGCGAGAGAGACACTGACATGGAGAGTGAAAGACGGGGGAACAGAGCGAGAGAGACACTGACATGGAGAGTGTAGCACGGGGGACAGAGCAAGAGAGACACTGACATGGAGAGTGACATACAGGGGACAGAGCGAGAGGGACACTGACATGGAGAGTGACATACAGGGGACAGAGCGAGAGAGACACTGACATGGAGTGACACACAGGGGACAGTGCGAGAGAGACACTGACATGGAGAGTGACACACAGGGGACAGAGCGAGAGGGACACTGACACGGAGAGTGAAACACAGGGGAACAGAGCGAGAGAGACACTGACAGGGAGTGACACACAGGGGACTGAGCGAGAGAGACACTGACATGGAGAGTGACAGACAGGGGGAACAGAGCGAGAGAGACACTGACATGGAGAGTGACACACTGGGGAAAAGAGCGAGAGAGGCACTGACATGGAGTGCCACACCGGGGTAAAGAGCGAGAGAGACACTGACATGGAGTGACACACAGGGGACAGAGCGAGAGAGACACTGAGATGGAGTGACACAGCTGGGAAAAGAGCGAGAGAGGCACTGACATGGAGTGACACACAGGGGACAGAGCGAGAGAGACACTGACATGGAGAGTGAAACACAGGGGAACAGAGCGAGAGAGACACTGACATGGAGAGTGAAAGACGGGGGAACAGAGCGAGAGAGACACTGACATGGAGAGTGTAGCACGGGGGACAGAGCAAGAGAGACACTGACATGGAGAGTGAAACACGGGGGACAGAGCAAGAGAGACACTGACATGGAGAGTGACATACAGGGGACAGAGCGACTCTGACATGGAGAGTGACACACAGAGGACAGAGCGAGAGGGACACTGACATGGAGAGTGATATACAGGGGACAGAGCGAGAGAGACACTGACATGGAGTGACACACAGGGGACAGTGCGAGAGAGACACTGACATGGAGAGTGACACACAGGGGACAGAGCGAGAGGGACACTGACATGGAGAGTGAAACACAGGGGAACAGAGCGAGAGGGACACTGACATGGAGAGTGACACACAGGGGACAGAGCGAGAGGGACACTGACATGGAGAGTGAAACACAGGGGAACAGAGCGAGAGAGACACTGACATGGAGTGACACACAGGGGAACAGAGCGAGAGAGACCCTGACATGGAGAGTGAAACACGGGGGAACAGAGCGAGAGATACACTGACATGGAGTGACACACAGGGGACAGAGCGAGAGAGACACTGACATGGAGTGACACACAGGGAACAGAGCAAGAGAGACACTGACATGGAGTGACACACAGTGAAACAGAGCGAGAGAGACACAGACATGGAGAGTGACACACAGGGGGAACAGAGCGAGAGAGACACTGACATGGAGAGTGACACACGGGGGACAGAGCGAGAGGGACACTGACATGGAGAGTGAAACACAGGGGAACAGAGCGAGAGAGACACTGACATGGAGTGACACACAGGGGAACAGAGAGAAAGAGACACTGACATGGAGGTTGAAACACAGGGGGACAGAACGAGAGAGACACTGACATGGAAAGTGACACACAGGGGGACAGAGCGAGTCACATAAACAGGGAGAGTGACACAGGGCGACAGAGCGAATGACACTTACATGGAGAGTGACACACGGGGGGACACAACGAGAGGCACTGATTTGGAGTGTGACACACAGGGGGACAGTGCGAGAGACACTGACACACAGGGGGACAGAGCGAGAGAGACACTGACATGGAGACTGAAACACAGGGGAACAGAGCGAGAGAGACACTGACATGGAGGGTGAAACACAGGGGAACAGAGCGAGAGAGAAACTGACGACATGGAGAGTGAAACACAGGGGAACAGAGCGAGAGAGACACTGACATGGAGGGACACACAGGGGACAGAGCGAGAGAGACACTGACATGGAGAGTGACACACAGGGGGAACAGAGCGAGAGAGACACTGACATGGAGAGTGACATACAGGGGACAGAGCGAGAGAGACACTGACATGGAGTGACACACAGGGGACAGAGCGAGAGAGACACTGGCATGGAGAGTGACAGACAGGGGGAACAGAGAGAGAGAGACACTGACATGGAGAGTGAAACACGGGGGAACAGAGCGAGAGAGACACTGACATGGAGTGACACACAGGGGACAGAGCGAGAGAGACACCGACATGGAGTGAAACACGGGGGAACAGAGCGAGAGAGACACTGACATGAAGTGGCACACAGGGGACAGAGCGAGAGAGACACTGACATGGAGTGACACACAGTGGACAGAGCGAGAGAGACACTGACATGGAGAGTGACACACAAGGGGAACAGAGCGAGAGAGACACTGACATGGAGAGTGACATACAGGGGACAGAGCGAGAGAGACACTGACATGGAGAGTGAAACACGGGGGAACAGAGAGAGAGAGAAACTGTCGACATGGAGAGTGAAACACAGGGGAACAGAGCGAGAGAGACACTGACGACATGGAGAGTGAAACACGGGGGAACAGAGCGAGAGAGAAACTGACGACATGGAGAGTGAAACACAGGGGAACAGAGCGAGAGAGACACTGACATGGAGGGACACACAGGGGACAGAGCGAGAGAGACACTGACATGGAGAGTGACACACAGGGGACAGAGCGAGAGAGACACTGACAGGGACTGACACACAGGGGACTGAGCGAGAGAGATACTGACATGGAGAGTGACAGACAGGGGAACAGAGCGAGAGAGACACTGACATGGAGAGTGACACACCGGGGAAAAGAGCGAGAGAGGCACTGACATGGAGTGCCACACCGGGGTAAAGAGCGAGAGAGACACTGACATGGAGTGACACACAGGGGACAGAGCGAGAGAGACACTGAGATGGAGTGACACACCTGGGAAAAGAGCGAGAGAGGCACTGACATGGAGTGACACACAGGGGACAGAGCGAGAGAGACACTGACATGGAGAGTGAAACACAGGGGAACAGAGCGAGAGAGACACTGACATGGAGAGTGAAAGACGGGGGAACAGGGCGAGAGAGACACTGACATGGAGAGTGTAGCATGGGGGACAGAGCAAGAGAGACACTGACATGGAGAGTGAAACACGGGGGAACAAATCGAGAGAGACACTGACATGGAGAGTGACACACAGGGAATCAGAGCGAGAGGGGCACTGACATGGAGAGTGGCACACAGGGAAACAGATCGAGAGAGACACTGACATGAAGAGTGACACACAGGGGACAGAGCGAGAGAGACACTGACATGGAGAGTGAAACACGGGGGAACAGTGCGAGAGAGACACCGACATGGAGTGGCACACAGGGGACAGAGCGAGAGAGACACTGACATGGAGTGACACACAGGGAACAGAGCGAGTGAGACACTGACATGGAGTGACACACAGGGAAACAGAGCGAGAGAGACACTGACATGGAGAGTGACACACAGGGGGAACAGAGCGAGAGAGACACTGACATGGAGAGTGAAACACAGGGGAACAGAGCGAGAGAGACACTGACATGGAGAGTGAAACACGGGGGAACAGAGCGAGAGAGACACTGACATGGAGAGTGAAACACAGGGGCACAGAGCGAGAGAGACACTGACATGGAGTGACACACAGGGGAACAGAGCGAGTGATATAAACAGGGAGAGTGACACAGGGCGACAGAGCGAATGACACTTACATGGAGAGTGACACACGGTGGGACACAACGAGAGGCACTGATTTGGAGTGTGACACACAGGGGGACAGAGCGAGAGAGACACTGACATGGAGTGACACACAGGGGACAGAGCGAGAGAGACACTGACATGGAGAGTGACACACAGGGGGAACAGAGCGAGAGAGACACGGACATGGAGAGTGACATACAGGGGACAGAGCGACTCTGACATGGAGAGTGACACACATGGGACAGAGCGAGAGGGACACTGACATGGAGAGTGACATACAGGGGACAGAGCGAGAGAGACACTGACATGGAGTGACACACAGGGGACAGAGCGAGAGAGACACTGACATGGAGAGTGACACACAGGGGGAACAGAGCGAGAGAGACACTGACATGGAGAGTGAAACACAGGGGAACAGAGCGAGAGAGACACTGACATGGAGTGACACACAGGGGAACAGAGCGAGTGATATAAACAGGGAGAGTGACACAGGGCGACAGAGCGAATGACACTTACATGGAGAGTGACACACGGTGGGACACAACGAGAGGCACTGATTTGGAGTGTGACACACAGGGGGACAGAGCGAGAGAGACACTGACATGGAGTGACACACAGGGGACAGAGCGAGAGAGACACGGGCATGGAGAGTGACATACAGGGGACAGAGCGACTCTGACATGGAGAGTGACACACATGGGACAGAGCGAGAGGGACACTGACATGGAGAGTGACATACAGGGGACAGAGCGAGAGAGACACTGACATGGAGTGACACACAGGGGACAGAGCGAGAGAGACACTGACATGGAGAGTGACACACAGGGGACAGAGCGAGAGAGACACTGACATGGAGAGTGAAACACGGGGGAACAGAGCGAGAGAGAAACTGACGACATGGAGAGTGAAACACAGGGGAACAGAGCGAGAGAGACACTGACATGGAGGGACACACAGGGGACAGAGCGAGAGAGACACTGACATGGAGAGTGACATACAGGGGACAGAGCGAGAGAGACACTGACAGGGAGAGTGACAGACAGGGGGAACAGAGCGAGAGAGACACTGACATGGAGAGTGACACACTGGGGAAAAGAGCGAGCGAGGCACTGACATGGAGTGCCACACCGGGGTAAAGAGCGAGAGAGACACTGACATGGAATGACACACAGGGGACAGAGCGAGAGAGACACTGACATGGAGTGACACACCTGGGAAAAGAGCGAGAGAGGCACTGACATGGAGTGACACACAGGGGACAGAGCGAGAGAGACACTGACATGGAGAGTGAATCACAGGGGAACAGAGCGAGAGAGACACTGACATGGAGAGTGAAAGACGGGGGAACAGAGCGAGAGAGACACTGACATGGAGAGTGTAGCACGGGGGACAGAGCAAGAGAGACACTGACATGGAGAGTGACATACAGGGGACAGAGCGAGAGGGACACTGACATGGAGAGTGACATACAGGGGACAGAGCGAGAGAGACACTGACATGGAGTGACACACAGGGGACAGTGCGAGAGAGACACTGACATGGAGAGTGACACACAGGGGACAGAGCGAGAGGGACACTGACACGGAGAGTGAAACACAGGGGAACAGAGCGAGAGAGACACTGACAGGGAGTGACACACAGGGGACTGAGCGAGAGAGACACTGACATGGAGAGTGACAGACAGGGGGAACAGAGCGAGAGAGACACTGACATGGAGAGTGACACACTGGGGAAAAGAGCGAGAGAGGCACTGACATGGAGTGCCACACCGGGGTAAAGAGCGAGAGAGACACTGACATGGAGTGACACACAGGGGACAGAGCGAGAGAGACACTGAGATGGAGTGACACAGCTGGGAAAAGAGCGAGAGAGGCACTGACATGGAGTGACACACAGGGGACAGAGCGAGAGAGACACTGACATGGAGAGTGAAACACAGGGGAACAGAGCGAGAGAGACACTGACATGGAGAGTGAAAGACGGGGGAACAGAACGAGAGAGACACTGACATGGAGAGTGTAGCACGGGGGACAGAGCAAGAGAGACACTGACATGGAGAGTGACATACAGGGGACAGAGCGACTCTGACATGGAGAGTGACACACAGAGGACAGAGCGAGAGGGACACTGACATGGAGAGTGATATACAGTGGACAGAGCGAGAGAGACACTGACATGGAGTGACACACAGGGGACAGTGCGAGAGAGACACTGACATGGAGAGTGACACACAGGGGACAGAGCGAGAGGGACACTGACATGGAGAGTGAAACACAGGGGAACAGAGCGAGAGAGACACTGACATGGAGTGACACACAGGGGAACAGAGCGAGAGAGACCCTGACATGGAGAGTGAAACACGGGGGAACAGAGCGAGAGATACACTGACATGGAGTGACACACAGGGGACAGAGCGAGAGAGACACTGACATGGAGTGACACACAGGGAACAGAGCGAGAGAGACACTGACATGGAGTGACACACAGTGAAACAGAGCGAGAGAGCCACAGACATGGAGAGTGACACACAGGGGGAACAGAGCGAGAGAGACACTGACATGGAGAGTGACACACGGGGGACAGAGCGAGAGGGACACTGACATGGAGAGTGAAACACAGGGCAACAGAGCGAGAGAGACACTGACATGGAGTGACACACAGGGGAACAGAGAGAAAGAGACACTGACATGGAGGTTGAAACACAGGGGGACAGAACGAGAGAGACACTGACATGGAAAGTGACACACAGGGGGACAGAGCGAGTCACATAAACAGGGAGAGTGACACAGGGCGACAGAGCGAATGACACTTACATGGAGAGTGACACACGGGGGGACACAACGAGAGGCACTGATTTGGAGTGTGACACACAGGGGGACAGAGCGAGAGACACTGACACACAGGGGGACAGAGCGAGAGAGACACTGACATGGAGACTGAAACACAGGGGAACAGAGCGAGAGGGACACTGACATGGAGAGTGAAACACAGGGGAACAGAGCGAGAGAGAAACTGACGACATGGAGAGTGAAACACAGGGGAACAGAGCGAGAGAGACACTGACATGGAGGGACACACAGGGGACAGAGCGAGAGAGACACTGACATGGAGAGTGACACACAGGGGGAACAGAGCGAGAGAGACACTGACATGGAGAGTGACATACAGGGGACAGAGCGAGAGAGACACTGACATGGAGTGACACACAGGGGACAGAGCGAGAGAGACACTGGCATGGAGAGTGACAGACAGGGGGAACAGAGAGAGAGAGACACTGACATGGAGAGTGAAACACGGGGGAACAGAGCGAGAGAGACACTGAGATGGAGTGACACACCTGGGAAAAGAGCGAGAGAGGCACTGACATGGAGTGACACACAGGGGACAGAGCGAGAGAGACACTGACATGGAGAGTGAAACACAGGGGAACAGAGCGAGAGAGACACTGACATGGAGAGTGAAAGACGGGGGAACAGGGCGAGAGAGACACTGACATGGAGAGTGTAGCATGGGGGACAGAGCAAGAGAGACACTGACATGGAGAGTGAAACACGGGGGAACAAATCGAGAGAGACACTGACATGGAGAGTGACACACAGGGAATCAGAGCGAGAGGGGCACTGACATGGAGAGTGGCACACAGGGAAACAGATCGAGAGAGACACTGACATGAAGAGTGACACACAGGGGACAGAGCGAGAGAGACACTGACATGGAGAGTGAAACACGGGGGAACAGTGCGAGAGAGACACCGACATGGAGTGGCACACAGGGGACAGAGCGAGAGAGACACTGACATGGAGTGACACACAGGGAACAGAGCGAGTGAGACACTGACATGGAGTGACACACAGGGAAACAGAGCGAGAGAGACACTGACATGGAGAGTGACACACAGGGGGAACAGAGCGAGAGAGACACTGACATGGAGAGTGAAACACAGGGGAACAGAGCGAGAGAGACACTGACATGGAGAGTGAAACACGGGGGAACAGAGCGAGAGAGACACTGACATGGAGAGTGAAACACAGGGGCACAGAGCGAGAGAGACACTGACATGGAGTGACACACAGGGGAACAGAGCGAGTGATATAAACAGGGAGAGTGACACAGGGCGACAGAGCGAATGACACTTACATGGAGAGTGACACACGGTGGGACACAACGAGAGGCACTGATTTGGAGTGTGACACACAGGGGGACAGAGCGAGAGAGACACTGACATGGAGTGACACACAGGGGACAGAGCGAGAGAGACACTGACATGGAGAGTGACACACAGGGGGAACAGAGCGAGAGAGACACGGACATGGAGAGTGACATACAGGGGACAGAGCGACTCTGACATGGAGAGTGACACACATGGGACAGAGCGAGAGGGACACTGACATGGAGAGTGACATACAGGGGACAGAGCGAGAGAGACACTGACATGGAGTGACACACAGGGGACAGAGCGAGAGAGACACTGACATGGAGAGTGACACACAGGGGGAACAGAGCGAGAGAGACACTGACATGGAGAGTGAAACACAGGGGAACAGAGCGAGAGAGACACTGACATGGAGTGACACACAGGGGAACAGAGCGAGTGATATAAACAGGGAGAGTGACACAGGGCGACAGAGCGAATGACACTTACATGGAGAGTGACACACGGTGGGACACAACGAGAGGCACTGATTTGGAGTGTGACACACAGGGGGACAGAGCGAGAGAGACACTGACATGGAGTGACACACAGGGGACAGAGCGAGAGAGACACGGGCATGGAGAGTGACATACAGGGGACAGAGCGACTCTGACATGGAGAGTGACACACATGGGACAGAGCGAGAGGGACACTGACATGGAGAGTGACATACAGGGGACAGAGCGAGAGAGACACTGACATGGAGTGACACACAGGGGACAGAGCGAGAGAGACACTGACATGGAGAGTGACACACAGGGGACAGAGCGAGAGAGACACTGACATGGAGAGTGAAACACGGGGGAACAGAGCGAGAGAGAAACTGACGACATGGAGAGTGAAACACAGGGGAACAGAGCGAGAGAGACACTGACATGGAGGGACACACAGGGGACAGAGCGAGAGAGACACTGACATGGAGAGTGACATACAGGGGACAGAGCGAGAGAGACACTGACAGGGAGAGTGACAGACAGGGGGAACAGAGCGAGAGAGACACTGACATGGAGAGTGACACACTGGGGAAAAGAGCGAGCGAGGCACTGACATGGAGTGCCACACCGGGGTAAAGAGCGAGAGAGACACTGACATGGAATGACACACAGGGGACAGAGCGAGAGAGACACTGACATGGAGTGACACACCTGGGAAAAGAGCGAGAGAGGCACTGACATGGAGTGACACACTGGGGACAGAGCGAGAGAGACACTGACATGGAGAGTGAATCACAGGGGAACAGAGCGAGAGAGACACTGACATGGAGAGTGAAAGACGGGGGAACAGAGCGAGAGAGACACTGACATGGAGAGTGTAGCACGGGGGACAGAGCAAGAGAGACACTGACATGGAGAGTGACATACAGGGGACAGAGCGAGAGGGACACTGACATGGAGAGTGACATACAGGGGACAGAGCGAGAGAGACACTGACATGGAGTGACACACAGGGGACAGTGCGAGAGAGACACTGACATGGAGAGTGACACACAGGGGACAGAGCGAGAGGGACACTGACACGGAGAGTGAAACACAGGGGAACAGAGCGAGAGAGACACTGACAGGGAGTGACACACAGGGGACTGAGCGAGAGAGACACTGACATGGAGAGTGACAGACAGGGGGAACAGAGCGAGAGAGACACTGACATGGAGAGTGACACACTGGGGAAAAGAGCGAGAGAGGCACTGACATGGAGTGCCACACCGGGGTAAAGAGCGAGAGAGACACTGACATGGAGTGACACACAGGGGACAGAGCGAGAGAGACACTGAGATGGAGTGACACAGCTGGGAAAAGAGCGAGAGAGGCACTGACATGGAGTGACACACAGGGGACAGAGCGAGAGAGACACTGACATGGAGAGTGAAACACAGGGGAACAGAGCGAGAGAGACACTGACATGGAGAGTGAAAGACGGGGGAACAGAACGAGAGAGACACTGACATGGAGAGTGTAGCACGGGGGACAGAGCAAGAGAGACACTGACATGGAGAGTGACATACAGGGGACAGAGCGACTCTGACATGGAGAGTGACACACAGAGGACAGAGCGAGAGGGACACTGACATGGAGAGTGATATACAGTGGACAGAGCGAGAGAGACACTGACATGGAGTGACACACAGGGGACAGTGCGAGAGAGACACTGACATGGAGAGTGACACACAGGGGACAGAGCGAGAGGGACACTGACATGGAGAGTGAAACACAGGGGAACAGAGCGAGAGAGACACTGACATGGAGTGACACACAGGGGAACAGAGCGAGAGAGACCCTGACATGGAGAGTGAAACACGGGGGAACAGAGCGAGAGATACACTGACATGGAGTGACACACAGGGGACAGAGCGAGAGAGACACTGACATGGAGTGACACACAGGGAACAGAGCGAGAGAGACACTGACATGGAGTGACACACAGTGAAACAGAGCGAGAGAGCCACAGACATGGAGAGTGACACACAGGGGGAACAGAGCGAGAGAGACACTGACATGGAGAGTGACACACGGGGGACAGAGCGAGAGGGACACTGACATGGAGAGTGAAACACAGGGCAACAGAGCGAGAGAGACACTGACATGGAGTGACACACAGGGGAACAGAGAGAAAGAGACACTGACATGGAGGTTGAAACACAGGGGGACAGAACGAGAGAGACACTGACATGGAAAGTGACACACAGGGGGACAGAGCGAGTCACATAAACAGGGAGAGTGACACAGGGCGACAGAGCGAATGACACTTACATGGAGAGTGACACACGGGGGGACACAACGAGAGGCACTGATTTGGAGTGTGACACACAGGGGGACAGAGCGAGAGACACTGACACACAGGGGGACAGAGCGAGAGAGACACTGACATGGAGACTGAAACACAGGGGAACAGAGCGAGAGGGACACTGACATGGAGAGTGAAACACAGGGGAACAGAGCGAGAGAGAAACTGACGACATGGAGAGTGAAACACAGGGGAACAGAGCGAGAGAGACACTGACATGGAGGGACACACAGGGGACAGAGCGAGAGAGACACTGACATGGAGAGTGACACACAGGGGGAACAGAGCGAGAGAGACACTGACATGGAGAGTGACATACAGGGGACAGAGCGAGAGAGACACTGACATGGAGTGACACACAGGGGACAGAGCGAGAGAGACACTGGCATGGAGAGTGACAGACAGGGGGAACAGAGAGAGAGAGACACTGACATGGAGAGTGAAACACGGGGGAACAGAGCGAGAGAGACACTGACATGGAGTGACACACAGGGGACAGAGCGAGAGAGACACCGACATGGAGTGAAACACGGGGGAACAGAGCGAGAGAGACACTGACATGAAGTGGCACACAGGGGACAGAGCGAGAGAGACACTGACATGGAGTGCCACACCGGGGTAAAGAGCGAGAGAGACACTGACATGGAATGACACACAGGGGACAGAGCGAGAGAGACACTGACATGGAGTGACACACCTGGGAAAAGAGCGAGAGAGGCACTGACATGGAGTGACACACAGGGGACAGAGCGAGAGAGACACTGACATGGAGAGTGAATCACAGGGGAACAGAGCGAGAGAGACACTGACATGGAGAGTGAAAGACGGGGGAACAGAGCGAGAGAGACACTGACATGGAGAGTGTACCACGGGGGACAGAGCAAGAGAGACACTGACATGGAGAGTGACATACAGGGGACAGAGCGAGAGGGACACTGACATGGAGAGTGACATACAGGGGACAGAGCGAGAGAGACAATGACATGGAGTGACACACAGGGGACAGTGCGAGAGAGACACTGACATGGAGAGTGACACACAGGGGACAGAGCGAGAGGGACACTGACACGGAGAGTGAAACACAGGGGAACAGAGCGAGAGAGACACTGACAGGGAGTGACACACAGGGGACTGAGCGAGAGAGACACTGACATGGAGAGTGACAGACAGGGGGAACAGAGCGAGAGAGACACTGACATGGAGAGTGACACACTGGGGAAAAGAGCGAGAGAGGCACTGACATGGAGTGCCACACAGGGGACAGAGCGAGAGAGACACTGAGATGGAGTGACACAGCTGGGAAAAGAGCGAGAGAGGCACTGACATGGAGTGACACACAGGGGACAGAGCGAGAGAGACACTGACATGGAGAGTGAAACACAGGGGAACAGAGCGAGAGAGACACTGACATGGAGAGTGAAAGACGGGGGAACAGAGCGAGAGAGACACTGACATGGAGAGTGACATACAGGGGACAGAGCGACTCTGACATGGAGAGTGACACACAGAGGACAGAGCGAGAGGGACACTGACATGGAGAGTGATATACAGTGGACAGAGCGAGAGAGACACTGACATGGAGTGACACACAGGGGACAGTGCGAGAGAGACACTGACATGGAGAGTGACACACAGGGGACAGAGCGAGAGGGACACTGACATGGAGAGTGAAACACAGGGGAACAGAGCGAGAGATACACTGACATGGAGTGACACACAGGGGACAGAGCGAGAGAGACACTGACATGGAGTGACACACAGGGGACAGAGCGAGAGAGACACTGACATGGAGTGACACACAGGGAACAGAGCGAGAGAGACACTGACATGGAGTGACACACAGTGAAACAGAGCGAGAGAGACACAGACATGGAGAGTGACACACAGGGGGAACAGAGCGAGAGAGACACTGACATGGAGAGTGACACACAGGGGGAACAGAGCGAGAGAGACACTGACATGGAGAGTGAAACACAGGGGAACAGAGCGAGAGAGACACTGACATGGAGAGTGAAACACGGGGGAACAGAGCGAGAGAGACACTGACATGGAGAGTGAAACACAGGGGCACAGAGCGAGAGAGACACTGACATGGAGTGACACACAGGGGAACAGAGCGAGTGATATAAACAGGGAGAGTGACACAGGGCGACAGAGCGAATGACACTTACATGGAGAGTGACACACGGTGGGACACAACGAGAGGCACTGATTTGGAGTGTGACACACAGGGGGACAGAGCGAGAGAGACACTGACATGGAGTGACACACAGGGGACAGAGCGAGAGAGACACTGACATGGAGAGTGACACACAGGGGGAACAGAGCGAGAGAGACACGGACATGGAGAGTGACATACAGGGGACAGAGCGACTCTGACATGGAGAGTGACACACATGGGACAGAGCGAGAGGGACACTGACATGGAGAGTGACATACAGGGGACAGAGCGAGAGAGACACTGACATGGAGTGACACACAGGGGACAGAGCGAGAGAGACACTGACATGGAGAGTGACACACAGGGGGAACAGAGCGAGAGAGACACTGACATGGAGAGTGAAACACAGGGGAACAGAGCGAGAGAGACACTGACATGGAGTGACACACAGGGGAACAGAGCGAGTGATATAAACAGGGAGAGTGACACAGGGCGACAGAGCGAATGACACTTACATGGAGAGTGACACACGGTGGGACACAACGAGAGGCTCTGATTTGGAGTGTGACACACAGGGGGACAGAGCGAGAGAGACACTGACATGGAGTGACACACAGGGGACAGAGCGAGAGAGACACGGGCATGGAGAGTGACATACAGGGGACAGAGCGACTCTGACATGGAGAGTGACACACATGGGACAGAGCGAGAGGGACACTGACATGGAGAGTGACATACAGGGGACAGAGCGAGAGAGACACTGACATGGAGTGACACACAGGGGACAGAGCGAGAGAGACACTGACATGGAGAGTGACACACAGGGGACAGAGCGAGAGAGACACTGACATGGAGTGACACACAGGGGAACAGAGCGAGAGAGACACTGACGACATGGAGAGTGAAACACAGGGGAACAGAGCGAGAGAGACACTGACATGGAGGGACACACAGGGGACAGAGCGAGAGAGACACTGACATGGAGAGTGACATACAGGGGACAGAGCGAGAGAGACACTGACAGGGAGAGTGACAGACAGGGGGAACAGAGCGAGAGAGACACTGACATGGAGAGTGACACACTGGGGAAAAGAGCGAGCGAGGCACTGACATGGAGTGCCACACCGGGGTAAAGAGCGAGAGAGACACTGACATGGAATGACACACAGGGGACAGAGCGAGAGAGACACTGACATGGAGTGACACACCTGGGAAAAGAGCGAGAGAGGCACTGACATGGAGTGACACACAGGGGACAGAGCGAGAGAGACACTGACATGGAGAGTGAATCACAGGGGAACAGAGCGAGAGAGACACTGACATGGAGAGTGAAAGACGGGGGAACAGAGCGAGAGAGACACTGACATGGAGAGTGTAGCACGGGGGACAGAGCAAGAGAGACACTGACATGGAGAGTGACATACAGGGGACAGAGCGAGAGGGACACTGACATGGAGAGTGACATACAGGGGACAGAGCGAGAGAGACACTGACATGGAGTGACACACAGGGGACTGAGCGAGAGAGACACTGACATGGAGTGACACAGCGGGGAAAAGAGCGAGAGAGGCACTGACATGGAGTGACACACAGGGGACAGAGCGAGAGAGACACTGACATGGAGAGTGAAACACAGGGGAACAGAGCGAGAGAGACACTGACATGGAGAGTGAAAGACGGGGGAACAGAGCGAGAGAGACACTGACATGGAGAGTGTAGCACGGGGGACAGAGCAAGAGAGACACTGACATGGAGAGTAACATACAGGGGACAGAGCGACTCTGACATGGAGAGTGACACACAGGGGACAGAGCGAGAGGGACACTGACATGGAGAGTGACACACAGGGGACAGAGTGAGAGGGACACTGACATGGAGAGTGAAACACAGGGGAACAGAGCGAGAGAGACACTGACATGGAGTGACACACAGGGGAACAGAGCGAGAGAGACACTGACATGGAGAGTGAAACACGGGGGAACAGAGCGAGAGAGACACAGACATGGAGAGTGACACACAGGGGGAACAGAGCGAGAGAGACACTGACATGGAGAGTGACACACAGGGAACAGAGCGAGTGAGACACTGACATGGAGTGACACACAGGGAAACAGAGCGAGAGAGACACTGACATGGAGAGTGACACACAGGGGGAACAGAGCGAGAGAGACACTGACATGGAGAGTGAAACACAGGGGAACAGAGCGAGAGAGACACTGACATGGAGAGTGAAACACGGGGGAACAGAGCGAGAGAGACACTGACATGGAGAGTGAAACACAGGGGCACAGAGCGAGAGAGACACTGACATGGAGTGACACACAGGGGAACAGAGCGAGTGATATAAACAGGGAGAGTGACACAGGGCGACAGAGCGAATGACACTTACATGGAGAGTGACACACGGTGGGACACAACGAGAGGCACTGATTTGGAGTGTGACACACAGGGGGACAGAGCGAGAGAGACACTGACATGGAGTGACACACAGGGGACAGAGCGAGAGAGACACTGACATGGAGAGTGACACACAGGGGGAACAGAGCGAGAGAGACACGGACATGGAGAGTGACATACAGGGGACAGAGCGACTCTGACATGGAGAGTGACACACATGGGACAGAGCGAGAGGGACACTGACATGGAGAGTGACATACAGGGGACAGAGCGAGAGAGACACTGACATGGAGTGACACACAGGGGACAGAGCGAGAGAGACACTGACATGGAGAGTGACACACAGGGGGAACAGAGCGAGAGAGACACTGACATGGAGAGTGAAACACAGGGGAACAGAGCGAGAGAGACACTGACATGGAGTGACACACAGGGGAACAGAGCGAGTGATATAAACAGGGAGAGTGACACAGGGCGACAGAGCGAATGACACTTACATGGAGAGTGACACACGGTGGGACACAACGAGAGGCACTGATTTGGAGTGTGACACACAGGGGGACAGAGCGAGAGAGACACTGACATGGAGTGACACACAGGGGACAGAGCGAGAGAGACAGGGGAATGGAGAGTGACATACAGGGGACAGAGCGACTCTGACATGGAGAGTGACACACATGGGACAGAGCGAGAGGGACACTGACATGGAGAGTGACATACAGGGGACAGAGCGAGAGAGACACTGACATGGAGTGACACACAGGGGACAGAGCGAGAGAGACACTGACATGGAGAGTGACACACAGGGGACAGAGCGAGAGAGACACTGACATGGAGTGACACACAGGGGAACAGAGCGAGAGAGACACTGACATGGAGAGTGAAACACGGGGGAACAGAGCGAGAGAGAAACTGACGACATGGAGAGTGAAACACAGGGGAACAGAGCGAGAGAGACACTGACATGGAGGGACACACAGGGGACAGAGCGAGAGAGACACTGACATGGAGAGTGACATACAGGGGACAGAGCGAGAGAGACACGGGCATGGAGAGTGACATACAGGGGACAGAGCGACTCTGACATGGAGAGTGACACACATGGGACAGAGCGAGAGGGACACTGACATGGAGAGTGACACACAGGGGACAGTGCGAGAGAGACACTGACATGGAGAGTGACACACAGGGGACAGAGCGAGAGGGACACTGACATGGAGAGTGAAACACAGGGGAACAGAGCGAGAGAGACACTGACATGGAGTGACACACAGGGGAACAGAGCGAGAGAGACCCTGACATGGAGAGTGAAACACGGGGGAACAGAGCGAGAGATACACTGACATGGAGTGACACACAGGGGACAGAGCGAGAGAGACACTGACATGGAGTGACACACAGGGAACAGAGCGAGAGAGACACTGACATGGAGTGACACACAGTGAAACAGAGCGAGAGAGACACAGACATGGAGAGTGACACACAGGGGGAACAGAGCGAGAGAGACACTGACATGGAGAGTGACACACAGGGAACAGAGCGAGTGAGACACTGACATGGAGTGACACACAGGGAAACAGAGCGAGAGAGACACTGACATGGAGAGTGACACACAGGGGGAACAGAGCGAGAGAGACACTGACATGGAGAGTGAAACACAGGGGAACAGAGCGAGAGAGACACTGACATGGAGAGTGAAACACGGGGGAACAGAGCGAGAGAGACACTGACATGGAGAGTGAAACACAGGGGCACAGAGCGAGAGAGACACTGACATGGAGTGACACACAGGGGAACAGAGCGAGTGATATAAACAGGGAGAGTGACACAGGGCGACAGAGCGAATGACACTTACATGGAGAGTGACACACGGTGGGACACAACGAGAGGCACTGATTTGGAGTGTGACACACAGGGGGACAGAGCGAGAGAGACACTGACATGGAGTGACACACAGGGGACAGAGCGAGAGAGACACTGACATGGAGAGTGACACACAGGGGGAACAGAGCGAGAGAGACACGGACATGGAGAGTGACATACAGGGGACAGAGCGACTCTGACATGGAGAGTGACACACATGGGACAGAGCGAGAGGGACACTGACATGGAGAGTGACATACAGGGGACAGAGCGAGAGAGACACTGACATGGAGTGACACACAGGGGACAGAGCGAGAGAGACACTGACATGGAGAGTGACACACAGGGGGAACAGAGCGAGAGAGACACTGACATGGAGAGTGAAACACAGGGGAACAGAGCGAGAGAGACACTGACATGGAGTGACACACAGGGGAACAGAGCGAGTGATATAAACAGGGAGAGTGACACAGGGCGACAGAGCGAATGACACTTACATGGAGAGTGACACACGGTGGGACACAACGAGAGGCACTGATTTGGAGTGTGACACACAGGGGGACAGAGCGAGAGAGACACTGACATGGAGTGACACACAGGGGACAGAGCGAGAGAGACACGGGCATGGAGAGTGACATACAGGGGACAGAGCGACTCTGACATGGAGAGTGACACACATGGGACAGAGCGAGAGGGACACTGACATGGAGAGTGACATACAGGGGACAGAGCGAGAGAGACACTGACATGGAGTGACACACAGGGGACAGAGCGAGAGAGACACTGACATGGAGAGTGACACACAGGGGACAGAGCGAGAGAGACACTGACATGGAGTGACACACAGGGGAACAGAGCGAGAGAGACACTGACATGGAGAGTGAAACACGGGGGAACAGAGCGAGAGAGAAACTGACGACATGGAGAGTGAAACACAGGGGAACAGAGCGAGAGAGACACTGACATGGAGGGACACACAGGGGACAGAGCGAGAGAGACACTGACATGGAGAGTGACATACAGGGGACAGAGCGAGAGAGACACTGACAGGGAGAGTGACAGACAGGGGGAACAGAGCGAGAGAGACACTGACATGGAGAGTGACACACTGGGGAAAAGAGCGAGCGAGGCACTGACATGGAGTGCCACACCGGGGTAAAGAGCGAGAGAGACACTGACATGGAATGACACACAGGGGACAGAGCGAGAGAGACACTGACAT
Organism: Scyliorhinus torazame; assembly: GCF_047496885.1. NCBI lineage: Eukaryota > Metazoa > Chordata > Chondrichthyes > Carcharhiniformes > Scyliorhinidae > Scyliorhinus > Scyliorhinus torazame. The sequence continues at coordinate 139,226,206 of NC_092718.1, forward strand.
GGAGTGACACACCTGGGAAAAGAGCGAGAGAGGCACTGACATGGAGTGACACACAGGGGACAGAGCGAGAGAGACACTGACATGGAGAGTGAATCACAGGGGAACAGAGCGAGAGAGACACTGACATGGAGAGTGAAAGACGGGGGAACAGAGCGAGAGAGACACTGACATGGAGAGTGACATACAGGGGACAGAGCGAGAGGGACACTGACATGGAGAGTGACATACAGGGGACAGAGCGAGAGAGACACTGACATGGAGTGACACACAGGGGACAGTGCGAGAGAGACACTGACATGGAGAGTGACACACAGGGGACAGAGCGAGAGGGACACTGACACGGAGAGTGAAACACAGGGGAACAGAGCGAGAGAGACACTGACAGGGAGTGACACACAGGGGACTGAGCGAGAGAGACACTGACATGGAGTGACACACAGGGGACAGAGCGAGAGAGACACTGAGATGGAGTGACACAGCTGGGAAAAGAGCGAGAGAGGCACTGACATGGAGTGACACACAGGGGACAGAGCGAGAGAGACACTGACATGGAGAGTGAAACACAGGGGAACAGAGCGAGAGAGACACTGACATGGAGAGTGAAAGACGGGGGAACAGAGCGAGAGAGACACTGACATGGAGAGTGTAGCACGGGGGACAGAGCAAGAGAGACACTGACATGGAGAGTGACATACAGGGGACAGAGCGACTCTGACATGGAGAGTGACACACAGAGGACAGAGCGAGAGGGACACTGACATGGAGAGTGATATACAGTGGACAGAGCGAGAGAGACACTGACATGGAGTGACACACAGGGGACAGTGCGAGAGAGACACTGACATGGAGAGTGACACACAGGGGACAGAGCGAGAGGGACACTGACATGGAGAGTGAAACACAGGGGAACAGAGCGAGAGAGACACTGACATGGAGTGACACACAGGGGAACAGAGCGAGAGAGACCCTGACATGGAGAGTGAAACACGGGGGAACAGAGCGAGAGATACACTGACATGGAGTGACACACAGGGGACAGAGCGAGAGAGACACTGACATGGAGTGACACACAGGGAACAGAGCGAAGGAGACACTGACATGGAGTGACACACAGTGAAACAGAGCGAGAGAGACACAGACATGGAGAGTGACACACAGGGGGAACAGAGCGAGAGAGACACTGACATGGAGAGTGACACACGGGGGACAGAGCGAGAGGGACACTGACATGGAGAGTGAAACACAGGGGAACAGAGCGAGAGAGACACTGACATGGAGTGACACACAGGGGAACAGAGAGAAAGAGACACTGACATGGAGGTTGAAACACAGGGGGACAGAACGAGAGAGACACTGACATGGAGAGTGACACACAGGGGGAACAGAGCGAGAGAGACACGGACATGGAGAGTGACATACAGGGGACAGAGCGACTCTGACATGGAGAGTGACACACATGGGACAGAGCGAGAGGGACACTGACATGGAGAGTGACATACAGGGGACAGAGCGAGAGAGACACTGACATGGAGTGACACACAGGGGACAGAGCGAGAGAGACACTGACATGGAGAGTGACACACAGGGGGAACAGAGCGAGAGAGACACTGACATGGAGAGTGAAACACAGGGGAACAGAGCGAGAGAGACACTGACATGGAGTGACACACAGGGGAACAGAGCGAGTGATATAAACAGGGAGAGTGACACAGGGCGACAGAGCGAATGACACTTACATGGAGAGTGACACACGGGGGGACACAACGAGAGGCACTGATTTGGAGTGTGACACACAGGGGGACAGAGCGAGAGACACTGACACACAGGGGGACAGAGCGAGAGAGACACTGACATGGAGACTGAAACACAGGGGAACAGAGCGAGAGGGACACTGACATGGAGAGTGAAACACAGGGGAACAGAGCGAGAGAGAAACTGACGACATGGAGAGTGAAACACAGGGGAACAGAGCGAGAGAGACACTGACATGGAGGGACACACAGGGGACAGAGCGAGAGAGACACTGACATGGAGAGTGACACACAGGGGGAACAGAGCGAGAGAGACACTGACATGGAGAGTGACATACAGGGGACAGAGCGAGAGAGACACTGACATGGAGTGACACACAGGGGACAGAGCGAGAGAGACACTGGCATGGAGAGTGACAGACAGGGGGAACAGAGAGAGAGAGACACTGACATGGAGAGTGAAACACGGGGGAACAGAGCGAGAGAGACACTGACATGGAGTGACACACAGGGGACAGAGCGAGAGAGACACCGACATGGAGTGAAACACGGGGGAACAGAGCGAGAGAGACACTGACATGAAGTGGCACACAGGGGACAGAGCGAGAGAGACACTGACATAGAGTGACACACAGGGAACAGAGCGAGTGAGACACTGACATGGAGTGACACACAGTGGACAGAGCGAGAGAGACACTGACATGGAGAGTGACACACAAGGGGAACAGAGCGAGAGAGACACTGACATGGAGAGTGACATACAGGGGACAGAGCGAGAGAGACACTGACATGGAGAGTGAAACACGGGGGAACAGAGCGAGAGAGAAACTGTCGACATGGAGAGTGAAACACAGGGGAACAGAGCGAGAGAGACACTGACGACATGGAGAGTGAAACACGGGGGAACAGAGCGAGAGAGAAACTGACGACATGGAGAGTGAAACACAGGGGAACAGAGCGAGAGAGACACTGACATGGAGGGACACACAGGGGACAGAGCGAGAGAGACACTGACATGGAGAGTGACACACAGGGGGAACAGAGCGAGAGAGACACTGACATGGAGAGTGACATACAGGGGACAGAGCGAGAGAGACACTGACAGGGAGTGACACACAGGGGACTGAGCGAGAGAGATACTGACATGGAGAGTGACAGACAGGGGAACAGAGCGAGAGAGACACTGACATGGAGAGTGACACACCGGGGAAAAGAGCGAGAGAGGCACTGACATGGAGTGCCACACCGGGGTAAAGAGCGAGAGAGACACTGACATGGAGTGACACACAGGGGACAGAGCGAGAGAGACACTGACATGGAGTGACACACCTGGGAAAAGAGCGAGAGAGGCACTGACATGGAGTGACACACAGGGGACAGAGCGAGAGAGACACTGACATGGAGAGTGAAACACAGGGGAACAGAGCGAGAGAGACACTGACATGGAGAGTGACACACAGGGGACAGAGCGAGAGAGACACTGACATGGAGAGTGAAACACGGGGGAACAGAGCGAGAGAGACACCGACATGGAGTGAAACACGGGGGAACAGAGCGAGAGAGACACTGACATGGAGTGGCACACAGGGGACAGAGCGAGAGAGACACTGACATGGAGTGACACACAGGGAACAGAGCGAGTGAGACACTGACATGGAGTGACACACAGGGAAACAGAGCGAGAGAGACACTGACATGGAGAGTGACACACAGGGGGAACAGAGCGAGAGAGACACTGACATGGAGAGTGAAACACAGGGGAACAGAGCGAGAGAGACACTGACATGGAGAGTGAAACACGGGGGAACAGAGCGAGAGAGACACTGACATGGAGAGTGAAACACGGGGGCACAGAGCGAGAGAGACACTGACATGGAGTGACACACAGGGGAACAGAGCGAGTGATATAAACAGGGAGAGTGACACAGGGCGACAGAGCGAATGACACTTACATGGAGAGTGACACACGGTGGGACACAACGAGAGGCACTGATTTGGAGTGTGACACACAGGGGACAGAGCGAGAGAGACACTGACATGGAGAGTGACACACAGGGGGAACAGAGCGAGAGAGACACGGACATGGAGAGTGACATACAGGGGACAGAGCGACTCTGACATGGAGAGTGACACACATGGGACAGAGCGAGAGGGACACTGACATGGAGAGTGACATACAGGGGACAGAGCGAGAGAGACACTGACATGGAGTGACACACAGGGGACAGAGCGAGAGAGACACTGACATGGAGAGTGACACACAGGGGACAGAGCGAGAGAGACACTGACATGGAGTGACACACAGGGGAACAGAGCGAGAGAGACACTGACATGGAGAGTGAAACACAGGGGAACAGAGCGAGAGAGACACTGACATGGAGAGTGAAAGACGGGGGAACAGAGCGAGAGAGACACTGACGTGGAGAGTGTAGCACGGGGGACAGAGCAAGAGAGACACTGACATGGAGAGTGACATACAGGGGACAGAGCGACTCTGACATGGAGAGTGACACACAGAGGACAGAGCGAGAGGGACACTGACATGGAGAGTGATATACAGTGGACAGAGCGAGAGAGACACTGACATGGAGTGACACACAGGGGACAGTGCGAGAGAGACACTGACATGGAGAGTGACACACAGAGAACAGAGCGAGAGGGACACTGACATGGAGAGTGAAACACAGGGGAACAGAGCGAGAGAGACACTGACATGGAGTGACACACAGGGGAACAGAGCGAGAGAGACCCTGACATGGAGAGTGAAACACGGGTGAACAGAGCGAGAGATACACTGACATGGAGTGACACACAGGGGACAGAGCGAGAGAGACACTGACATGGAGTGACACACAGGGAACAGAGCGAGAGAGACACTGACATGGAGTGACACACAGTGAAACAGAGCGAGAGAGACACAGACATGGAGAGTGACACACAGGGGGAACAGAGCGAGAGAGACAATGACATGGAGAGTGACACACGGGGGACAGAGCGAGAGGGACACTGACATGGAGAGTGAAACACAGGGGAACAGAGCGAGAGAGACACTGACATGGAGTGACACACAGGGGAACAGAGCGAGAGAGACACTGACATGGAGAGTGAAACACAGGGGGACAGAACGAGAGAGACACTGACATGGAAAGTGACACACAGGGGGACAGAGCGAGTCACATAAACAGGGAGAGTGACACAGGGCGACAGAGCGAATGACACTTACATGGAGAGTGACACACGGGGGGACACAACGAGAGGCACTGATTTGGAGTGTGACACACAGGGGGACAGAGCGAGAGACACTGACACACAGGGGGACAGAGCGAGAGGGACACTGACATGGAGAGTGAAACACAGGGGAACAGAGCGAGAGAGACACTGACATGGAGTGACACACAGGGGAACAGAGCGAGAGAGACCCTGACATGGAGAGTGAAACACGGGGGAACAGAGCGAGAGATACACTGACATGGAGTGACACACAGGGGACAGAGCGAGAGAGACACTGACATGGAGTGACACACAGGGAACAGAGCGAAGGAGACACTGACATGGAGTGACACACAGTGAAACAGAGCGAGAGAGACACAGACATGGAGAGTGACACACAGGGGGAACAGAGCGAGAGAGACACTGACATGGAGAGTGACACACGGGGGACAGAGCGAGAGGGACACTGACATGGAGAGTGAAACACAGGGGAACAGAGCGAGAGAGACACTGACATGGAGTGACACACAGGGGAACAGAGAGAAAGAGACACTGACATGGAGGTTGAAACACAGGGGGACAGAACGAGAGAGACACTGACATGGAGAGTGACACACAGGGGGAACAGAGCGAGAGAGACACGGACATGGAGAGTGACATACAGGGGACAGAGCGACTCTGACATGGAGAGTGACACACATGGGACAGAGCGAGAGGGACACTGACATGGAGAGTGACATACAGGGGACAGAGCGAGAGAGACACTGACATGGAGTGACACACAGGGGACAGAGCGAGAGAGACACTGACATGGAGAGTGACACACAGGGGGAACAGAGCGAGAGAGACACTGACATGGAGAGTGAAACACAGGGGAACAGAGCGAGAGAGACACTGACATGGAGTGACACACAGGGGAACAGAGCGAGTGATATAAACAGGGAGAGTGACACAGGGCGACAGAGCGAATGACACTTACATGGAGAGTGACACACGGGGGGACACAACGAGAGGCACTGATTTGGAGTGTGACACACAGGGGGACAGAGCGAGAGACACTGACACACAGGGGGACAGAGCGAGAGAGACACTGACATGGAGACTGAAACACAGGGGAACAGAGCGAGAGGGACACTGACATGGAGAGTGAAACACAGGGGAACAGAGCGAGAGAGAAACTGACGACATGGAGAGTGAAACACAGGGGAACAGAGCGAGAGAGACACTGACATGGAGGGACACACAGGGGACAGAGCGAGAGAGACACTGACATGGAGAGTGACACACAGGGGGAACAGAGCGAGAGAGACACTGACATGGAGAGTGACATACAGGGGACAGAGCGAGAGAGACACTGACATGGAGTGACACACAGGGGACAGAGCGAGAGAGACACTGGCATGGAGAGTGACAGACAGGGGGAACAGAGAGAGAGAGACACTGACATGGAGAGTGAAACACGGGGGAACAGAGCGAGAGAGACACTGACATGGAGTGACACACAGGGGACAGAGCGAGAGAGACACCGACATGGAGTGAAACACGGGGGAACAGAGCGAGAGAGACACTGACATGAAGTGGCACACAGGGGACAGAGCGAGAGAGACACTGACATAGAGTGACACACAGGGAACAGAGCGAGTGAGACACTGACATGGAGTGACACACAGTGGACAGAGCGAGAGAGACACTGACATGGAGAGTGACACACAAGGGGAACAGAGCGAGAGAGACACTGACATGGAGAGTGACATACAGGGGACAGAGCGAGAGAGACACTGACATGGAGAGTGAAACACGGGGGAACAGAGCGAGAGAGAAACTGTCGACATGGAGAGTGAAACACAGGGGAACAGAGCGAGAGAGACACTGACGACATGGAGAGTGAAACACGGGGGAACAGAGCGAGAGAGAAACTGACGACATGGAGAGTGAAACACAGGGGAACAGAGCGAGAGAGACACTGACATGGAGGGACACACAGGGGACAGAGCGAGAGAGACACTGACATGGAGAGTGACACACAGGGGGAACAGAGCGAGAGAGACACTGACATGGAGAGTGACATACAGGGGACAGAGCGAGAGAGACACTGACAGGGAGTGACACACAGGGGACTGAGCGAGAGAGATACTGACATGGAGAGTGACAGACAGGGGAACAGAGCGAGAGAGACACTGACATGGAGAGTGACACACCGGGGAAAAGAGCGAGAGAGGCACTGACATGGAGTGCCACACCGGGGTAAAGAGCGAGAGAGACACTGACATGGAGTGACACACAGGGGACAGAGCGAGAGAGACACTGACATGGAGTGACACACCTGGGAAAAGAGCGAGAGAGGCACTGACATGGAGTGACACACAGGGGACAGAGCGAGAGAGACACTGACATGGAGAGTGAAACACAGGGGAACAGAGCGAGAGAGACACTGACATGGAGAGTGACACACAGGGGACAGAGCGAGAGAGACACTGACATGGAGAGTGAAACACGGGGGAACAGAGCGAGAGAGACACCGACATGGAGTGAAACACGGGGGAACAGAGCGAGAGAGACACTGACATGGAGTGGCACACAGGGGACAGAGCGAGAGAGACACTGACATGGAGTGACACACAGGGAACAGAGCGAGTGAGACACTGACATGGAGTGACACACAGGGAAACAGAGCGAGAGAGACACTGACATGGAGAGTGACACACAGGGGGAACAGAGCGAGAGAGACACTGACATGGAGAGTGAAACACAGGGGAACAGAGCGAGAGAGACACTGACATGGAGAGTGAAACACGGGGGAACAGAGCGAGAGAGACACTGACATGGAGAGTGAAACACGGGGGCACAGAGCGAGAGAGACACTGACATGGAGTGACACACAGGGGAACAGAGCGAGTGATATAAACAGGGAGAGTGACACAGGGCGACAGAGCGAATGACACTTACATGGAGAGTGACACACGGTGGGACACAACGAGAGGCACTGATTTGGAGTGTGACACACAGGGGACAGAGCGAGAGAGACACTGACATGGAGAGTGACACACAGGGGGAACAGAGCGAGAGAGACACGGACATGGAGAGTGACATACAGGGGACAGAGCGACTCTGACATGGAGAGTGACACACATGGGACAGAGCGAGAGGGACACTGACATGGAGAGTGACATACAGGGGACAGAGCGAGAGAGACACTGACATGGAGTGACACACAGGGGACAGAGCGAGAGAGACACTGACATGGAGAGTGACACACAGGGGACAGAGCGAGAGAGACACTGACATGGAGTGACACACAGGGGAACAGAGCGAGAGAGACACTGACATGGAGAGTGAAACACAGGGGAACAGAGCGAGAGAGACACTGACATGGAGAGTGAAAGACGGGGGAACAGAGCGAGAGAGACACTGACGTGGAGAGTGTAGCACGGGGGACAGAGCAAGAGAGACACTGACATGGAGAGTGACATACAGGGGACAGAGCGACTCTGACATGGAGAGTGACACACAGAGGACAGAGCGAGAGGGACACTGACATGGAGAGTGATATACAGTGGACAGAGCGAGAGAGACACTGACATGGAGTGACACACAGGGGACAGTGCGAGAGAGACACTGACATGGAGAGTGACACACAGAGAACAGAGCGAGAGGGACACTGACATGGAGAGTGAAACACAGGGGAACAGAGCGAGAGAGACACTGACATGGAGTGACACACAGGGGAACAGAGCGAGAGAGACCCTGACATGGAGAGTGAAACACGGGTGAACAGAGCGAGAGATACACTGACATGGAGTGACACACAGGGGACAGAGCGAGAGAGACACTGACATGGAGTGACACACAGGGAACAGAGCGAGAGAGACACTGACATGGAGTGACACACAGTGAAACAGAGCGAGAGAGACACAGACATGGAGAGTGACACACAGGGGGAACAGAGCGAGAGAGACAATGACATGGAGAGTGACACACGGGGGACAGAGCGAGAGGGACACTGACATGGAGAGTGAAACACAGGGGAACAGAGCGAGAGAGACACTGACATGGAGTGACACACAGGGGAACAGAGCGAGAGAGACACTGACATGGAGAGTGAAACACAGGGGGACAGAACGAGAGAGACACTGACATGGAAAGTGACACACAGGGGGACAGAGCGAGTCACATAAACAGGGAGAGTGACACAGGGCGACAGAGCGAATGACACTTACATGGAGAGTGACACACGGGGGGACACAACGAGAGGCACTGATTTGGAGTGTGACACACAGGGGGACAGAGCGAGAGACACTGACACACAGGGGGACAGAGCGAGAGAGACACTGACATGGAGACTGAAACACAGGGGAACAGAGCGAGAGGGACACTGACATGGAGAGTGAAACACAGGGGAACAGAGCGAGAGAGAAACTGACGACATGGAGAGTGAAACACAGGGGAACAGAGCGAGAGAGACACTGACATGGAGGGACACACAGGGGACAGAGCGAGAGAGACACTGACATGGAGAGTGACACACAGGGGGAACAGAGCGAGAGAGACACTGACATGGAGTGACACACAGGGGACAGAGCGAGAGAGACACTGGCATGGAGAGTGACAGACAGGGGGAACAGAGAGAGAGAGACACTGACATGGAGAGTGAAACACGGGGGAACAGAGCGAGAGAGACACTGACATGGAGTGACACACAGGGGACAGAGCGAGAGAGAAACCGACATGGAGTGAAACACGGGGGAACAGAGCGAGAGAGACACTGACATGAAGTGGCACACAGGGGACAGAGCGAGAGAGACACTGACATGGAGTGACACACAGGGAACAGAGCGAGTGAGACACTGACATGGAGTGACACACAGTGGACAGAGCGAGAGAGACACTGACATGGAGAGTGACACACAAGGGGAACAGAGCGAGAGAGATACTGACATGGAGAGTGACATACAGGGGACAGAGCGAGAGAGACACTGACATGGAGAGTGAAACACGGGGGAACAGAGCGAGAGAGAAACTGTCGACATGGAGAGTGAAACACAGGGGAACAGAGCGAGAGAGACACTGACGACATGGAGAGTGAAACACGGGGGAACAGAGCGAGAGAGAAACTGACGACATGGAGAGTGAAACACAGGGGAACAGAGCGAGAGAGACACTGACATGGAGTGACACACAGTGGACAGAGCGAGAGAGATACTGACATGGAGAGTGACAGACAGGGGAACAGAGCGAGAGAGACACTGACATGGAGAGTGACACACCGGGGAAAAGAGCGAGAGAGGCACTGACATGGAGTGACACACAGGGGACAGAGCGAGAGAGACACTGACATGGAGTGACACACCTGGGAAAAGAGCGAGAGAGGCACTGACATGGAGTGACACACAGGGGACAGAGCGAGAGAGACACTGACATGGAGAGTGAAACACAGGGGAACAGAGCGAGAGAGACACTGACATGGAGAGTGAAAGACGGGGGAACAGGGCGAGAGAGACACTGACATGGAGAGTGTAGCATGGGGGACAGAGCAAGAGAGACACTGACATGGAGAGTGAAACACGGGGGAACAGATCGAGAGAGACACTGACATGGAGAGTGACACACAGGGAATCAGAGCGAGAGGGGCACTGACATGGAGAGTGGCACACAGGGAAACAGATCGAGAGAGACACTGACATGAAGAGTGACACACAGGGGACAGAGCGAGAGAGACACTGACATGGAGAGTGAAACACGGGGGAACAGAGCGAGAGAGACACCGACATGGAGTGAAACACGGGGGAACAGAGCGAGAGAGACACTGACATGGAGTGGCACACAGGGGACAGAGCGAGAGAGACACTGACATGCAGTGACACACAGGGAACAGAGCGAGTGAGACACTGACATGGAGTGACACACAGGGAAACAGAGCGAGAGAGACACTGACATGGAGAGTGACACACAGGGGGAACAGAGCGAGAGAGACACTGACATGGAGAGTGAAACACAGGGGAACAGAGCGAGAGAGACACTGACATGGAGAGTGAAAGACGGGGGAACAGAGCGAGACAGACACTGACATGGAGAGTGAAACACAGGGGCACAGAGCGAGAGAGACACTGACATGGAGTGACACACAGGGGAACAGAGCGAGTGATATAAACAGGGAGAGTGACACAGGGCGACAGAGCGAATGACACTTACATGGAGAGTGACACACGGTGGGACACAACGAGAGGCACTGATTTGGAGTGTGACACACAGGGGACAGAGCGAGAGAGACACTGACATGGAGAGTGACACACAGGGGGAACAGAGCGAGAGAGACACGGACATGGAGAGTAACATACAGGGGACAGAGCGACTCTGACATGGAGAGTGACACACTGGGGAAAAGAGCGAGAGAGGCACTGACATGGAGTGCCACACCGGGGTAAAGAGCGAGAGAGACACTGACATGGAGTGACACACAGGGGACAGAGCGAGAGAGACACTGACATGGAGTGACACACCTGGGAAAAGAGCGAGAGAGGCACTGACATGGAGTGACACACAGGGGACAGAGCGAGAGAGACACTGACATGGAGAGTGAAACACAGGGGAACAGAGCGAGAGAGACACTGACATGGAGAGTGAAAGACGGGGGAACAGAGCGAGAGAGACACTGACATGGAGAGTGTAGCACGGGGGACAGAGCAAGAGAGACACTGACATGGAGAGTGACATACAGGGGACAGAGCGACTCTGACATGGAGAGTGACACACAGGGGACAGAGCGAGAGAGACACTGACATGGAGTGACACACAGGGGACAGTGCGAGAGAGACACTGACATGGAGAGTGACACACAGGGGACAGAGCGAGAGGGACACTGACATGGAGAGTGAAACACAGGGGAACAGAGCGAGAGAGACACTGACAGGGAGTGACACACAGGAGACTGAGCGAGAGAGACACTGACATGGAGAGTGACAGACAGGGGGAACAGAGCGAGAGAGACACTGACATGGAGAGTGACACACTGGGGAAAAGAGCGAGAGAGGCACTGACATGGAGTGCCACACCGGGGTAAAGAGCGAGAGAGACACTGACATGGAGTGACACACAGGGGACAGAGCGAGAGAGACACTGAGATGGAGTGACACAGCTGGGAAAAGAGCGAGAGAGGCACTGACATGGAGTGACACACAGGGGACAGAGCGAGAGAGACACTGACATGGAGAGTGAAACACAGGGGAACAGAGCGAGAGAGACACTGACATGGAGAGTGAAAGACGGGGGAACAGAGCGAGAGAGACACTGACATGGAGAGTGTAGCACGGGGGACAGAGCAAGAGAGACACTGACATGGAGAGTGACATACAGGGGACAGAGCGACTCTGACATGGAGAGTGACACACAGGGGACAGAGCGAGAGGGACACTGACATGGAGAGTGACACACAGGGGACAGAGTGAGAGGGACACTGACATGGAGAGTGAAACACAGGGGAACAGAGCGAGAGAGACACTGACATGGAGTGACACACAGGGGAACAGAGCGAGAGAGACACTGACATGGAGAGTGAAACACGGGGGAACAGAGCGAGAAATACACTGACATGGAGTGACACACAGGGGACAGAGCGAGAGAGACACTGACATGGAGTGACACACAGGGAACAGAGCGAGAGAGACACTGACATGGAGTGACACACAGTGAAACAGAGCGAGAGAGACACAGACATGGAGAGTGACACACAGGGGGAACAGAGCGAGAGAGACACTGACATGGAGAGTGACACACGGGGGACAGAGCGAGAGGGACACTGACATGGAGAGTGAAACACAGTGGACAGAGCGAGAGAGACACTGACATTGAGTGACACACAGGGGAACAGAGCGAGAGAGACACTGACATGGAGAGTGAAACACGGGGGAACAGAGCGAGAGAGAAACTGACGACATGGAGAGTGAAACACAGGGGAACAGAGCGAGAGAGACACTGACATGGAGGGACACACAGGGGACAGAGCGAGAGAGACACTGACATGGAGAGTGACATACAGGGGACAGAGCGAGAGAGACACTGACAGGGAGTGACACACAGGGGACTGAGCGAGAGAGACACTGACATGGAGAGTGACAGACAGGGGGAACAGAGCGAGAGAGACACTGACATGGAGAGTGACACACTGGGGAAAAGAGCGAGAGAGGCACTGACATGGAGTGCCACACCGGGGTAAAGAGCGAGAGAGACACTGACATGGAGTGACACACAGGGGACAGAGCGAGAGAGACACTGACATGGAGTGACACACCTGGGAAAAGAGCGAGAGAGGCACTGACATGGAGTGACACACAGGGGACAGAGCGAGAGAGACACTGACATGGAGAGTGAAACACAGGGGAACAGAGCGAGAGAGACACTGACATGGAGAGTGAAAGACGGGGGAACAGAGCGAGAGAGACACTGACATGGAGAGTGTAGCACGGGGGACAGAGCAAGAGAGACACTGACATGGAGAGTGACATACAGGGGACAGAGCGACTCTGACATGGAGAGTGACACACAGGGGACAGAGCGAGAGAGACACTGACATGGAGTGACACACAGGGGACAGTGCGAGAGAGACACTGACATGGAGAGTGACACACAGGGGACAGAGCGAGAGGGACACTGACATGGAGAGTGAAACACAGGGGAACAGAGCGAGAGAGACACTGACAGGGAGTGACACACAGGGGACTGAGCGAGAGAGACACTGACATGGAGAGTGACAGACAGGGGGAACAGAGCGAGAGAGACACTGACATGGAGAGTGACACACTGGGGAAAAGAGCGAGAGAGGCACTGACATGGAGTGCCACACCGGGGTAAAGAGCGAGAGAGACACTGACATGGAGTGACACACAGGGGACAGAGCGAGAGAGACACTGAGATGGAGTGACACAGCTGGGAAAAGAGCGAGAGAGGCACTGACATGGAGTGACACACAGGGGACAGAGCGAGAGAGACACTGACATGGAGAGTGAAACACAGGGGAACAGAGCGAGAGAGACACTGACATGGAGAGTGAAAGACGGGGGAACAGAGCGAGAGAGACACTGACATGGAGAGTGTAGCACGGGGGACAGAGCAAGAGAGACACTGACATGGAGAGTGACATACAGGGGACAGAGCGACTCTGACATGGAGAGTGACACACAGGGGACAGAGCGAGAGGGACACTGACATGGAGAGTGACACACAGGGGACAGAGTGAGAGGGACACTGACATGGAGAGTGAAACACAGGGGAACAGAGCGAGAGAGACACTGACATGGAGTGACACACAGGGGAACAGAGCGAGAGAGACACTGACATGGAGAGTGAAACACGGGGGAACAGAGCGAGAAATACACTGACATGGAGTGACACACAGGGGACAGAGCGAGAGAGACACTGACATGGAGTGACACACAGGGAACAGAGCGAGAGAGACACTGACATGGAGTGACACACAGTGAAACAGAGCGAGAGAGACACAGACATGGAGAGTGACACACAGGGGGAACAGAGCGAGAGAGACACTGACATGGAGAGTGACACACGGGGGACAGAGCGAGAGGGACACTGACATGGAGAGTGAAACACAGTGGACAGAGCGAGAGAGACACTGACATTGAGTGACACACAGGGGAACAGAGCGAGAGAGACACTGACATGGAGAGTGAAACACGGGGGAACAGAGCGAGAGAGAAACTGACGACATGGAGAGTGAAACACAGGGGAACAGAGCGAGAGAGACACTGACATGGAGGGACACACAGGGGACAGAGCGAGAGAGACACTGACATGGAGAGTGACATACAGGGGACAGAGCGAGAGAGACACTGACAGGGAGTGACACACAGGGGACTGAGCGAGAGAGACACTGACATGGAGAGTGACAGACAGGGGGAACAGAGCGAGAGAGACACTGACATGGAGAGTGACACACTGGGGAAAAGAGCGAGAGAGGCACTGACATGGAGTGCCACACCGGGGTAAAGAGCGAGAGAGACACTGACATGGAGTGACACACAGGGGACAGAGCGAGAGAGACACTGACATGGAGTGACACACCTGGGAAAAGAGCGAGAGAGGCACTGACATGGAGTGACACACAGGGGACAGAGCGAGAGAGACACTGACATGGAGAGTGAAACACAGGGGAACAGAGCGAGAGAGACACTGACATGGAGAGTGAAAGACGGGGGAACAGAGCGAGAGAGACACTGACATGGAGAGTGTAGCACGGGGGACAGAGCAAGAGAGACACTGACATGGAGAGTGACATACAGGGGACAGAGCGACTCTGACATGGAGAGTGACACACAGGGGACAGAGCGAGAGAGACACTGACATGGAGTGACACACAGGGGACAGTGCGAGAGAGACACTGACATGGAGAGTGACACACAGGGGACAGAGCGAGAGGGACACTGACATGGAGAGTGAAACACAGGGGAACAGAGCGAGAGAGACACTGACAGGGAGTGACACACAGGGGACTGAGCGAGAGAGACACTGACATGGAGAGTGACAGACAGGGGGAACAGAGCGAGAGAGACACTGACATGGAGAGTGACACACTGGGGAAAAGAGCGAGAGAGGCACTGACATGGAGTGCCACACCGGGGTAAAGAGCGAGAGAGACACTGACATGGAGTGACACACAGGGGACAGAGAGAGAGAGACACTGACATGGAGAGTGACACACCGGGGAAAAGAGCGAGAGAGGCACTGACATGGAGTGACACACAGGGGACAGAGCGAGAGAGACACTGACATGGAGAGTGAAACACAGGGGAACAGAGCGAGAGAGACACTGACATGGAGAGTGAAAGACGGGGGAACAGAGCGAGAGAGACACTGACATGGAGAGTGTAGCACGGGGGACAGAGCAAGAGAGACACTGACATGGAGAGTGACATACAGGGGACAGAGCGACTCTGACATGGAGAGTGACACACAGGGGACAGAGCGAGAGGGACACTGACATGGAGAGTGACACACAGGGGACAGAGTGAGAGGGACACTGACATGGAGAGTGAAACACAGGGGAACAGAGCGAGAGAGACACTGACATGGAGTGACACACAGGGGAACAGAGCGAGAGAGACACTGACATGGAGAGTGAAACACGGGGGAACAGAGCGAGAAATACACTGACATGGAGTGACACACAGGGGACAGAGCGAGAGAGACACTGACATGGAGTGACACACAGGGAACAGAGCGAGAGAGACACTGACATGGAGTGACACACAGTGAAACAGAGCGAGAGAGACACAGACATGGAGAGTGACACACAGGGGGAACAGAGCGAGAGAGACACTGACATGGAGAGTGACACACGGGGGACAGAGCGAGAGGGACACTGACATGGAGAGTGAAACACAGGGGAACAGAGCGAGAGAGACACTGACATGGAGTGACACACAGGGGAACAGAGAGAAAGAGACACTGACATGGAGGTTGAAACACAGGGGGACAGAACGAGAGAGACACTGACATGGAAAGTGACACACAGGGGGACAGAGCGAGTCACATAAACAGGGAGAGTGACACAGGGCGACAGAGCGAATGACACTTACATGGAGAGTGACACACAGGGGGACACAACGAGAGGCACTGATTTGGAGTGTGACACACAGGGGGACAGAGCGAGAGACACTGACACACAGGGGGACAGAGCGAGAGAGACACTGACGACATGGAGAGTGAAACACAGGGGAACAGAGCGAGAGAGACACTGACATGGAGGGACACACAGGGGACAGAGCGAGAGACACACTGACATGGAGAGTGACACACAGGGGGAACCGAGCGAGAGAGACACTGACATGGAGAGTGACATACAGGGGACAGAGCGAGAGAGACACTGACAGGGAGTGACACACAGGGGACTGAGCGAGAGAGACACTGACATGGAGAGTGACAGACAGGGGGAACAGAGCGAGAGAGACACTGACATGGAGAGTGACACACTGGGGAAAAGAGCGAGAGAGGCACTGACATGGAGTGCCACACCGGGGTAAAGAGCGAGAGAGACACTGACATGGAGTGACACACAGGGGATAGAGCGAGAGAGACACTGACATGGAGTGACACACCTGGGAAAAGAGCGAGAGAGGCACTGACATGGAGTGACACACAGGGGACAGAGCGAGAGAGACACTGACATGGAGAGTGAAACACAGGGGAACAGAGCGAGAGAGACACTGACATGGAGAGTGAAAGACGGGGGAACAGAGCGAGAGAGACACTGACATGGAGAGTGTAGCACGGGGGACAGAGCAAGAGAGACACTGACATGATGAGTGACATACAGGGGACAGAGCGACTCTGACATGGAGAGTGACACACAGGGGACAGAGCGAGAGGGACACTGACATGGAGAGTGACATACAGGGGACAGAGCGAGAGAGACACTGACATGGAGTGACACACAGGGGACAGTGCGAGAGAGACACTGACATGGAGAGTGACACACAGGGGACAGAGCGAGAGGGACACTGACATGGAGAGTGAAACACAGGGGAACAGAGCGAGAGAGACACTGACATGGAGTGCCACACAGGGGAACAGAGCGAGAGAGACACTGACATGGAGAGTGAAACACGGGGGAACAGAGCGAGAGATACACTGACATGGAGTGACACACAGGGGACAGAGCGAGAGAGACACTGACATGGAGTGACACACAGGGAACAGAGCGAGAGAGACACTGACATGGAGTGACACACAGTGAAACAGAGCGAGAGAGACACAGACATGGAGAGTGACACACAGGGGGAACAGAGCGAGAGAGACACTGACATGGAGAGTGACACACGGGGGACAGAGCGAGAGGGACACTGACATGGAGAGTGAAACACAGGGGAACAGAGCGAGAGAGACACTGACATGGAGTGACACACAGGGGAACAGAGAGAAAGAGACACTGACATGGAGGTTGAAACACAGGGGGACAGAACGAGAGAGACACTGACATGGAAAGTGACACACAGGGGGACAGAGCGAGTCACATAAACAGGGAGAGTGACACAGGGCGACAGAGCGAATGACACTTACATGGAGAGTGGCACACGGGGGGACACAACGACAGGCACTGATTTGGAGTGTGACACACAGGGGCACAGAGCGAGAGACACTGACACACAGGGGGACAGAGCGAGAGAGACACTGACATGGAGACTGAAACACAGGGGAACAGAGCGAGAGGGACACTGACATGGAGAGTGAAACACAGGGGAACAGAGCGAGAGAGAAACTGACGACATGGAGAGTGAAACACAGGGGAACAGAGCGAGAGAGACACTGACATGGAGGGACACACAGGGGACAGAGCGAGAGAGACACTGACATGGAGAGTGAAACACGGGGGAACAGATCGAGAGAGACACTGACATGGAGAGTGACATACAGGGAAACAGAGCGAGAGGGGCACTGACATGGAGAGTGGCACACAGGGGACAGAGCGAGAGAGACACTGACATGGAGAGTGAAACACGGGGGAACAGAGCGAGAGAGACACCGACATGGAATGAAACACGGGGGAACAGAGCGAGAGAGACACTGACATGGAGTGACACACAGGGGACAGAGCGAGAGAGACACTGACATGGAGTGACACACAAGGAAAGAGCGAGTGAGACACTGACATCGAGAGTGAAACACAGGGGAACAGAGCGAGAGAGACACTGACATGGAGGGATACACAGGGGACAGAGCGAGAGAGACACTGACATGGAGAGTGACACACAGGGGGAACAGAGCGAGAGAGACACTGACATGGAGTGACACACAGGGGACAGAGCGAGAGAGACACTGACATGGAGAGTGACAGACAGGGGGAACAGAGAGAGAGAGACACTGACATGGAGAGTGACACACCGGGGAAAAGAGCGAGAGAGGCACTGACATGGAGCGCCACACAAGGGAAAAGAGCGAGCGAGACACTGACATGGAGTGACACACAGGGGACAGAGCGAGAGAGACACTGACATGGAGAGTGACACACAGGGGGAACAGAGAGAGAGAGACACTGACATGGAGAGTGACACACCGGGGAAAAGAGCGAGAGAGGCACTGACATGGAGCGCCACACAAGGGAAAAGAGCGAGCGAGACACTGACATGGAGTGACACACAGGGGACAGAGCGAGAGAGACACTGACATGGAGTGACACACCTGGGAAAAGAGCGAGAGAGGCACTGACATGGAGTGACACACAGGGGACAGAGCGAGAGAGACACTGACATGGAGAGTGAAACACAGGGGAACAGAGCGAGAGAGACGCTGACATGGAGAGTGAAAGACGGGGGAACAGAGCGAGAGAGACACTGACATGGAGAGTGTAGCACGGGGGACAGAGCGAGAGAGACACTGACATGGAGAGTGACATACAGGGAAACAGAGCGAGAGAGACACTGACATGGAGAGTGAAACACGGGGGAACAGATCGAGAGAGACACTGACATGGAGAGTGACACACAGGGAAACAGAGCGAGAGGGGCACTGACATGGAGAGTGGCACACAGGGAAACAGAGCGAGAGAGACACTGACATGAAGAGTGACACACAGGGAACAGAGCGAGAGAGACACCGACATGGAGTGAAACACGGGGAAACAGAGCGAGAGAGACACTGACATGGAGTGACACACAGGGGACAGAGCGAGAGAGACACTGACATGGAGTGACACACAGGGAACAGAGCGAGTGAGACACTGACATGGAGTGACACACAGGGAAACAGAGCGAGAGAGACACTGACATGGAGAGTGACACACAGGGGGAACAGAGCGAGTGAGACACTGACATGGAGTGACACACAGGGAAACAGAGCGAGAGAGACACTGACATGGAGAGTGACACACGGGGAACAGAGCGAGAGAGACACTGACATGGAGAGTGACATACAGGGGACAGAGCGAGTGACTTAAACAGGGAGAGTGACACAAGGCGACAGAGCGAATGACACTTCCATGGAGAGTGACACACGGGGGGTCACAACGAGAGGCACTGATTTGGAGTGTGACACACAGGGGGACAGAGCGAGAGACACTGACACACAGGGGGACAGAGCGAGAGAGACACTGACATGGAGACTGAAACACAGGGGAACGGAGCGAGAGGGACACTGACATGGAGAGTGAATCACAGGGGAACAGAGCGAGAGAGACACTGACATGGAGTGACACACAGGGGACAGAGCGAGAGAGACACTGACATGGAGAGTGACACACAGGGGGAACAGAGCGAGAGAGACACTGACATGGAGAGTGACATACAGGGGACAGAGCGAGAGAGACACTGACATGGAGTGACACACCTGGAACAGAGCGTGAGAGACACTGACATGGGGTGACACACAGGGGAACAGAGGGAGAGAGACACTGACATGGAGAGGGACACACAGGGGGACAGAGCGAGTGACACTTACATGGAGAGTGACACACGGGGGGACACAACGAGAGGCACTGATTTGGAGTGTGACACACAGGGGGACAGAGCGAGAGAGACACTGACATGGAGACTGAAACACGGGGGAACAGAGCGAGAGGGACACTGACATGGAGAGTGAAACACAGGGGAACAGAGCGAGAGAGACACTGACATGGAGTGACACACCGGGGAAAAGATTGAGAGAGGCACTGACATTGAGAGTGAAACACAGGGGAACAGAGCGAGAGAGACACTGACATGGAGTGATACACAGGGGGACAGAGCGAGTGACATAAACAGGGAGAGTGACACAGGGCGACAGAGCGAATGACACTTACATGGAGAGTGACACACGGGGGGACACAACGAGAGGCACTGATTTGGAGTGTGATACACAGGGGGACAGAGCGAGAGATGCTGACACACAGGGGGACAGAGCGAGAGAGACACTGACATGGAGTGACACACAGGGGACAGAGCGAGAGAGACACTGACATGGAGAGTGACACACAGGGGGAACAGAGCGAGAGAGAGATGACATGGAGAGTGACATACAGGGGACAGAGCGAGAGAGACACTGACATGGAGTGACACACAGGGGACAGAGCGAGAGAGACACTGACATGGAGTTACACACAGGGGACTGAGCGAGGGAGACACTGACATGGAGAGTGAAACACAGGGGAACAGAGCGAGAGAGACACTGACATGGAGTGACACACAGGGGACAGAGCGAGAGACACTAACATGGAGTGACACAGAGGGGACAGAGCGAGAGAGACACTGACATGGAGAGTGACACACAGGGGACAGAGCGAGAGAGACACTGACATGGAGTGACACACAGGGGAACAGAGCGAGAGAGACACTGACATGGAGAGTGAAACACAGGGGAATAGAGCGAGAGAGACACTGACATGGAGTGACACACAGGGGAACAGAGCGAGAGGGACACTGACATGGAGAGTGAAACACGGGGGAACAGAGCGAGAGAGACACTGACATAGAGTGACACACAGGGGAACAGAGCAAGGGAGACACTGACATGGAGAGTGAAACACAGGGGAACAGAGTGAGAGAGACACTGACATGGAGTGACACACAGGGGACAGAGCGAGAGACACTATCATGGAGTGACACACAGGGGACAGAGCGAGAGAGACACTGACATGGCGAGTGACACACAGGGGACAGAGCTAGAGAGACACTGACATGGAGAGTGAAACACAGGGGACAGAGCGAGAGAGACACTGACATGGAGTGACACACAGGGGACAGAGCGAGAGACAGAGACATGGAGAGTGACACACAGTGGGACAGATCAAGAGACACTGACATGGAGAGTGACACAGTGGGACAGATCGAGACTTAGAGACATGTGATGCAACACACAGAGGTGGAGGTTTTACTGAAGCTGTAAAGGGTGTTGGTGAGACCACATCTGGAACACTGCAAAGTGTTTGATCTCCTACTTTAAAAACGGATTGTTAGAAAAAGAGGCCAGAAAAGGTGCAGTGGACTCATTCCGGTGTTGTCATGTGCGATGTGAGGTTTGTCTTTTTGGAAATGGTTAAGCAGGTTGAGCCTGGACCCATTGGGGTTTATAAGAACGAGAGGTGATCCCATTGAAACATACAAGATCCTGAGAGGAATTTGATAGTTTGTATACCAAGACAATGTTTCCACATGTGGGAATGGCCAGAACCAGGGTGACGCAGATTAAGAATTTGGGAGTCTCCAATTTAAGACAGGGATGAGGAGAATTATCTTCTCAGAGGGTGGTTATTCTGTGGAATTCTCACGTTGCTAAAACTTGAATATATTCAAGAGGCGGCTGGATATAGCACTTGGGGAAAATGAGATCAAAGTCTATGAGGAGAACATAGAACATAGAACATTACAGGCCCTTCGGCCCTCGATGTTGCGCCGACCGGTGAAACCAATCTAAAGCCCATCTACACTATTCCCTTATCGTCCATATGTCAATCCAATGACCATTTTAATGCCCTTAGTGTTGGCGAGTCCACTACTGTTGCAGGCAGGGCATTCCATGCCCTTACTACTCTCTGAGTAAATAACCTACCTCTGACATCTGTCTTATATCTATCTCCCCTCAATTTAAAGCTATGCCCCCTCGTGCTTGACATCACCATCCGAGGAAAAAGGCTCTCACCTATACAATCCCCTGATCATCTTGTATGCCTCAATTAAGTCATCCCTTAACCTTCTCTCTAACGAAAACAGCCTCAAGTCCCTCAGCCTTTCCTCATAAGATCTTCCCTCCATCCCAGGCAACATTCTGGTAAATCTCCTCTGCACCCTTTCCAATGCTTCCACATCCTTCCTATAATGCGGCGACCAGAATTGCACGCAATACTCCAAATGCGGCCGCACCAGAGTTTTGTACAGCTGCAACATGACCTCATGGCTCCTAAACTCAATCCCTCTACCAATAAAATGGAGATGCCGGCATTGGACTGGGGTGAGCACAGTACAAAGTCTTACAACACCAGGTTAAAGTCCAACAGGTTTGTTTCGATGTCACTAGCTTTCGGAGCGCTGCTCCTTCCTCAGGTGAATGAAGAGGTATGTTCCAGAAACACATATATAGACAAATTCAAAGATGCCAAACAATGCTTGGAATGCGACCATTAGTAGGTGATTAAATCTTTACAAATCCAGAGATGGGGTAACCCCAGGTTAAAGAGGTGTGAATTGCATCAAGCCAGGACAGTTGGTAGGATTTTGCAGGCCAGATGGTGGGGGATGAATGTAATGTGACATGAATCCCAGGTCCCGGTTGAGGCCGCACTCATGTGTGCGGAACTTGGCTATAAGTTTCTGCTCGGCGATATGGCACTCGACTCATCGATCGACAGTTCCAACGCGCCAGAGCGAAAAACCGCACCAACCTCCTCAGAAGACAAACACGGGACACAACCGACAGAATACCCTTCGTCGTCCAGTACTTCCCCGGAGCGAAGAAACTACGTCATCTTCTTCACAGCCTTCAACACGTCATTGATGACGATGAACATCTTGCCAAGGTCAACCCCACACCCCCACTACTTGCCTTCAAACAACCACGCAACCTCAAACGAACCATTGTTTGCAGCAAACTACCCAGTCTTCAGAACAGTGACCACGACACCACACAACCCTGCCATGGCAATCTCTGCAAGACGTGCCAGATCATTGACATGGATACCACTATTACACGCGAGAACACCACCCACCAGGTACGTGGTACGTACTCGTGCGACTCGGCCAACGTTGTCTACCTCATACGCTGCAGGAAAGGATGTCCCGAAGCGTGGTACATTGGCGAGACCATGCAGACGCTGCGACAACGAATGAACGAACATCGCGCAACAATCACCAGGCAGGAATGTTCCCTTCCAGTCGGCGAACACTTCAGCAGTCAAGGGCATTCAGCCTCTGATCTCCGGGTAAGCGTTCTCCAAGGCGGCCTTCAGGACACGCAACAACGCAGAATCGCCGAGCAGAAACTTATAGCCAAGTTCCGCACACATGAGTGCGGCCTCAACCGGGACCTGGGATTCATGTCACATTACATTCATCCCCCACCATCTGGCCTGCGAAATCCTACCAACTGTCCTGGCTTGATGCAATTCACACCTCTTTAACCTGGGGTTACCCCATCTCTGGATCTGTAAAGATTTAATCACCTGCTAATGGTCGCATTCCAAGCATTGTTTGGCATCTTTGAATTTGTCTATATATGTGTTTCTGGAACATACCTCTTCATTCACCTGAGGAAGGAGCAGCGCTCCGAAAGCTAGTGACATCGAAACAAACCTGTTGGACTTTAACCTGGTGTTGTAAGACTTTGTACTGTGCTCTACCAATAAAAGCTAACACACCATACGCCTTCTTAACAACCCTCTCAACCTGGGTGGCAACTTTCAGGGATCTATGTACATGGACACCGAGATCTCTCTGCTCATCCACACTGCCAAGAATCTTACCATTAGCCCAGTACTCTGTCTTCCTGTTATTCCTTCCAAAATGAATCACCTCACACTTTTCTGCATTAAACTCCATTTGCCACCTCTCAGCCCAGCGCTGCAGCTTATCTATGTCCCTCTGTAACTTGTAACATCCGTCCGCACTGTCCACAACTCCACCGACTTTAGTGTCATCTGCAAATTTACTCACCCATCCTTCTACGCCCTCCTCCAGGTCATTTATAAAAATGACAAACAGCAGTGGCCCCAAAACAGATCCTTGTGGTATACCACTAGTAACTGGACTCCAGTCTGAACATTTCCCATCAACCACCAGCTTCTTCCAGCTAGCCAATTTCTGATCCAAACTGCTAAATCACCCTGAATCCAATGCTCCGTATTTTCTGCAGTAGCCTACCGTGGGGATCCTTATCAAACGCTTTACTGAAATCCATATACACCACATCAACTGCTTTACCCTCATCCACCTGTTTGGTCACCTTCTCAAAGAACTCAATAAGGGGAGGGGAGTCAATTCAGGACAGTTTAAAAAGAGCCACTTGTAAACTCACTCCCAGTGAGTTCTCCCAGTGAGCCAGAGAGAAGACAGAGCCAGGAGTGAGACACAGCAAAGAGTGAGTTTGGGAATTTGAATCGAGGTGGGAATTCGAAGCTGGGTTGGGAGGAAGTGCTTTTTGTGGCTGGGAAGTAGTGTTTCTGTTTTTCTGTTTCTTTTCATTGGTATATTTATTATTTTTTTTCTTCATTGTTTATTTGTTTATTTAATTTTTGGGGGGGGAAATTGAAATTGTTGAAGTTAACCGAAGGTTTAAGACATGGCAGGAGATCTCAGACCCGTGTCATGCTCCTCGTGTGCGATGTGGGAGCTCAGGGACACGTCCACTGTCTCCTGGCTCCTTCATGTGCATGAAGTGTGTCCAGTTGCAGTTCCTGTTAGACCGCTTGACGGCTCTGGAGCTGCGGATGGACTCACTTTGGAGCGTCCGCGATGCTGAGGACGTCGTGGATAGCACGTTTAGCGAGTTGGTCACACCGCAGGTGAAAGGTACTGAGGGAGATAGTAAATGGGTGACCAAAAGACAAAGCAAGAGTAGGAAGGCAGTGCAGGTGTCCTCGGCAGTCATCTCCCTGCAAAACAGATATACCGCTTTGGATACTGTTTAGGGAGATGGCTCACCAGGGGAAGGCGGCAGCAGCCAGGTTCATGGCACCGTGGCTGGCTCTGCTGCGCAGCTGGGCAGGAAGAAGAATGGCAGGGCTATAGTGATAGGGGACTCAATTGTAAGGGGAATAGACAGGCGGTTCTGCGGACGAAATCGAGACTCCAGGATGGTATGTTGCCTCCCTGGTGCAAGGGTCAAGGATGTCTCGGAGCGGCTGCAGGACATTCTGGGGGAGGGTGAACAGCCAGCTGTCGTGGTGCACATAGGCACCAACGATATAGGTAAAAAACGGGACGAGGTCCTACAAGCTGAATTTAGGGAGCTAGGAGTTAAACTAAAAAGTAGGACCTCAAAGGTAGTAATCTCAGGATTGCTACCAGTGCCACGAGCTAGTCAGAGTAGGAATGTCAGGATAGAGAGGATGAATACGTGGCTCGAGAGATGGTGCAAGAGGGAGGGATTCAAATTCCTGGGACATTGGAACCGATTCTGGGGGATGTGGGACCAGTGCAAACCGGACGGTCTGCACCTGGGCAGGACTGGAACCGATGTCCTAGGGGGGGTGTTTGCTAGAGCTGTTGGGGAGAGTTTAAACTAATGTGGCAGGGGGATGGGAACCGATGCAGGAAGTTGGAAGGTAGTAAAACAGGGACAGAAATAAAAGGCAGTAAGGGGGAAAGTGTAAGGCAGAGAAGCCATAGTCAAAAATCAAAAAGGGCGACAGTACAAGGTACAGTGACTGAGGGGAGCTCAGTGAATAGGACCAGGAATACTAAAAGAAATAAAAGGGGAAGTGAAAACATTAATGGTAAGCGATGCGGCAGGTTGTTACAGGAAGATGTGGGTTCGACGACAAGGAAAATTAGGAGAAAGGTTAAGAGGAAATATAACTTAGGAGAGGTTACTGATCGAGGTGTTAAGATTCAGGACAGAGGTAAAAAAGCCAACATAAGTGTACTTTACCTGAATGCTCGTAGTATTCGGAATAAGGTAAATGAGTTGATGGCGCAAATCATCGTGAATGACTATGATTTAGTGGCCATTACTGAAACATGGTTAAAGGATGGTCACGACTGGGAGTTAAATATCCGAGGGTATCAAACTTTTCGGAAGGACAGGGTGGATGGTAAGGGAGGTGGTGTAGCTCTGTTATTTAAGGATGACATCCGGGCAACAGTAAGGGATGACATCGGTGCTATGGAGGATAAGGTTGAATCCATTTGGGTGGAAATCAGGAATAATAAGGCGAAAAAGTGACTGATAGGAGTAATCTATAGGCCACCAAATAGTAACATTATGGTGGGGCAGGCAATAAACAAAGAAATAACAGATGCATGTAGAAATGGTACAGCAGTTATCATGGGGAATTTTAATCTACATGCTGATTGGTTTAACCAGGTCGGTCAAGGCAGCCTTGAGGAGGAGTTTATAGAATGTATCCGCGATAGTTTCCTCGAACAGTATGTAATGGAACCTACGAGGGAACAAGCGGTCCTAGATCTGGTCCTGTGTAATGAGACAGGATTGATTCAGGATCTCATAGTTAGGGATCCTCTCGGAAGGAGCGATCACAATATGGTGGAATTTAAAATACAGATGGAGGGTGAGAAGGTAAAATCAAGCACTAGTGTTTTGTGCTTAAACAAAGGAGATTACAATGGGATGAGAGAAGAACTAGCTAAGGTAGACTGGGAGCAAAGACGTTATGGTGAAACAGTTGAGGAACAGTGGAGAACCTTCCAAGTGATTTTTCACAGTGCCCAGCAAAGGTTTATACCAACAAAAAGGAAGGACGGTAAAAAGAGGGAAAATCGACTGTGGATATCTAAGGAAATAAGGGAGAGTATCAAATTGAAGGAAAAAACATACAAAGTAGCAAAGATCAGTGGGAGACTAGAGGACTCGGAAATCTTTAGGGGGCAACAGAAAGCTACTAAAAAAGCTATAAAGAAGAGTAAGATAGATTATGAGAGTAAACTGATTTTTTCGTCAGTATTCACTCAGGAAAAAGATAATGTTGTGGAGGAGAATGCTGAGCTCCAGGTAAATAGATTAGATAGCATTGAGGTACGTAGGGAAGAGGTGTTGGCAATTCTGGACAGGCTGAAAATAGATAAGTCCCCGGGACCTGATGGGATTTATCCTAGGATTCTCTGGGAGGCCAGGGAAGAGATTGCTGGACCATTGGCTTTGATTTTTATGTCATCATTGGCTACAGGAATAGTGCCAGAGGACTGGAAGATAGCAAATGTGGTCCCTTTGTTCAAAAAGGGGAGCAGAGACAACCCCGGCAACTATAGACCTCACGTCTGTAGTGGGTAAAGTCTTGGAGGGGATTATAAGAGACAAGATTGATAATCATCTAGATAGGAATAATATGATCAGGGATAGTCAGCATGGCTTTGTGAAGGGTAGGTCATGCCTCACAAACCTTATCGAGTTCTTTGAGAAGGTGACTGAACAGGTAGACAAGGGTAGAGCAGTTGATGTGGTGTATATGGATTTCAGTAAAGCATTTGATAAGGTTCCCCACGGTAGGCTATTGCAGAAAATACGGAGGCTGGGGATTGAGGGTGATTTAGAGATGTGGATCAGAAATTGGCTAGCTGAAAGACAGAGGGTGGTGGTTGATGGGAAATGTTCAGAATGGAGTTCAGTCACAAGTGGAGTACCACAAGGATCTGTTTTGGGGCCGTTGCTGTTTGTCATTTTTATCAATGACCTAGAGGAAGGCGCAGAAGGGTGGGTGAGTAAATTTGCAGACGATACTAAAGTCGGTAGTGTTGTCGATAGTGTGGAAGGAAGTAGCAGGTTACAGAGGGATATAGATAAGCTGCAGAGCTGGGCTGAGAGGTGGCAAATGGAGTTTAATGTAGAGAAGTGTGAGGTGATTCACTTTGGAAGGAATAACAGGAATGTGGAATATTTGGCTAATGGAAAAGTTCTTGAAAGTGTGGATGAGCAGAGGGATCTAGGTGTCCATGTACATAGATCCCTGAAAGTTGCCACCCAGGTTGATAGGGTGGTGAAGAAGGCCTATGGAGTGTTGGCCTTTATTGGTAGAGGGATTGAGTTCCAGAGTCAGGAGGTCATGTTGCAGATGTACAGAACTCTGGTACGGCCGCATTTGGAGTATTGCGTACAGTTCTGGTCACTGCATTATAGGAAGGACGTGGAGGCTTTGGAGCGGGTGCAGAGGAGATTTACCAGGATGTTGCCTGGTATGGAGGGAAAATCTTATGAGGAAAGGCTGATGGACTTGAGGTTGTTTTCGTTGGAGAGAAGAAGGTTAAGAGGAGACTTAATAGAGGCATACAAAATGATTAGGGGGTTGGATAGGGTGGACAGTGAGAGCCTTCTCCCGCGGATGGAAATGGCTGGCACGAGGGGACATAACTTTAAACTGAGGGGTAATAGATATAGGACAGAGGTCAGAGGTAGGTTCTTTACGCAAAGAGTAGTGAGGCCGTGGAATGCCCTACCTGCTACAGTAGTGAACTCGCCAACATTGAGGGCATTTAAAAGTTTATTGGATAAACATATGGATGATAATGGTATAGTGTAGGTTAGATGGCTTTTGTTTCGGTGCAACATCGTGGGCCGAAGGGCCTGTACTGCGCTGTATTGTTCTATGTTCTATGTTCTAAACTTGCTCAGAATATAAAAACAGATAGTAAAATTTTCTACAAATACATAAAACAAAAAAGAGTGGCTAAGGTAAATATTGGTCCTTTCGAGGATGAGAAGGGAGATTTAATAATGGGAGATGAGGAAATGGCTGAGGAACTGAACAGGTTTTTTGGGTCGGTCTTCACAGTGGAAGACACAAATAACATGCCAGTGACTGATGGAAATGAGGCTATGACAGCTGAGGACCTTGAGAGGATTGATATCACCAAGGAGGTAGTGATGGGCAAGCTAATGGGGCTAAAGGTAGACAAGTTTCCTGGCCCTGATGGAATGCATCCCAGAGTGCTAAAAGAGATGGCTAGGGAAATTGCAAATGCGCTAGTGATAATTTACCAAAATTCACTAGACTCTGGGGTGGTCCCGGCAGATTGGAAATGAGCAAACGCGACACCACTGTTTAAAAAAGGAGGTCGGCAGAAAGTGGGTAATTATAGGTCAGTGAGCTTAACATCGGCAGTAGGGAAGATGCTGGAATCTATCATCAAGGAAGAAATAGTGAGGCATCTGGATGGAAATTGTCCCATCGGACAGACGCAGCATGGGTTCATAAAGGGCAGGTCGTGCCTAACTAATTTAGTGGAATTTTTTGAGGACATTAACAGTGCGGTAGATAACGGGGAGCCAATGGATGTGGTATATCTGAATTTCCAGAAAGCCTTTGACAAGGTGCCACACAAAAGGTTGCTGCATAAGATAAAGATGCATGGCATTAAGGGGAAAGTAGGAGCATGGATAGAGGATTGGTTAATTAATAGAAAGCAAAGAGTGGGGATTAATGGGTGTTTCTCTGGTTGGCAATCAGTAGCTAGTGGTGTCCCTCAGGGATCAGTGTTGGGCCCACAACTGTTCACAATTTACATAGATGATTTGGAGTTGGGGACCAAGGGCAATGTGTCCAAGTTTGCAGACGGCACTAAGATAAGTGGTAAAGCAAAAAGTGCAGAGGATACTGGAAGTCTGCAGAGGGATTTGGACAGGCTAAGTGAATGGGCTAGGGTCTGGCAGATGGAATACAATGTTGACAAATGTGAGGTTATCCATTTTGGTAAGAATAACGGCAAAAGGGATTATTATTTAAATGATAAAAAATTAAAACATGCTGCTGTGCAGAGAGATCTGGGTGTGCTCGTGCATGAGTCGCAGAAAGTTGGTTTTCAGGTGCAACAGGTGATTAAGAAGGCAAATGGAATGTTGTCCTTCATTGCTAGAGGGATGGAGTTTAAGACTAGGGAGGTTATGCTGCAATTGTATAAGGTGTTAGTGAGGCCACACCTGGAGTATTGTGTTCAGTTTTGGTCTCCTTACTTGAGAAAGGATGTACTGGCACTGGAGTGTGTGCAGAGGAGATTCACTAGGTTAATCCCAGAGCTGAAGGGATTGGATTACGAGGAGAGGTTGAGCAGACTGGGACTGTACTCGTTGGAATTTAGAAGGATGAGGGGGGATCTTATAGAAACATATAAGATTATGAAGGGAATAGATAGGATAGATGCGGGCAGGTTGTTTCCACTGGCGGGTGAAAGCAGAACTAGGGGGCATAGCCTCAAAATAAGGGGAAGTAGATTTAGGACTGAGTTTAGGAGGAACTTCTTCACCCAAAGGGTTGTGAATCTATGGAATTCCTTGCCCAGTGAAGCAGTAGAGGCTCCTTCATTAAATGTTTTTAAGATAAAGATAGATAGTTTTTTGAAGAATAAAGGGATTAAGGGTTATGGTGTTCGGGCCGGAAAGTGGAGCTGAGTCCACAAAAGATCAGCCATGATCTCATTGAATGGCGGAGCAGGCTCGAGGGGCCAGATGGCCTACTCCTGCTCCTAGTTCTTATGTTTGTGAGGCACAACCGACCCTTCACAAAACCATGTTGACTATCTCTAATCATTCCTTTCCAGATGATTATACATCCTATCTCTTATAAACCTTTCCAAGATTTTGACCACAACAGAAGTAAGGCTCACTGGTCGAGAGTTACCGGGGTTGTCTCTACTCCCCTTCTTGAACAAGGGGACAACATTTGCTATCCTCCAGTCTTCTGGCACTATTCTTGTCGACAAAGATGACTTAAAGACCAAAGTCAAAGGCTCAGCAATCTCCTCCCTAGCTTCCCAGAGAATCCTAGCATAAATCCCATCCGGCCCAGGGGACTTATCTATTTTCACACTTTCCAGAATTGCTAACACCTCCTCCTTATGAACCTCAAGCCCTTCTAGTCCAGTAGCCTGAATCTCAGTATTCTCCTCGACAACATTGTCTTTTTCCTGTGTAAATACTGACAAAAAATATTCATTTAGCACCTCTCCTATCTCCACGGACTCCAAGCACAACTTCCTACTACTGTCCTTGACTGGCCCTACTGTTACCCTAGTCATTCGTTTTTTCCTGACATATCTATAGAAAGCTTTAGGGTTATCCTTGATCCTACCTGCCAAAGACTTCTCATGTCCTCTCCTGGCTCATCTTAGCTCTCTCTTTAGGTCCTTCCTAGCTAACTTGTAACTCTCGAGCGCCCTTACTGAACCTTCATGTCTCATCTTTACATAAGCCTCCTTCTTCCTCTTGACAAGTGTTTCGACTGCTTTAGTAAACCACGGTTCCCTTGCTCGACCACTTCCTTCCTGCCTGACAGGTACATACTTATCAAGGACACGCAGTCGCTGTTCCTTGAACAAGCTCCACATTTCCATTGTGCCGATCCCCTGCAGTGTTCCTCTCCATCCGATGCATCCTACGTCTTGCCTCAACGCATCATAATTGCCTTTCCCCCAGATATAACTCTTGCCCTGCGGTATATACCTGTCCCTTTCCATCACTAAAGTAAACGTAATCGAATTGTGGTCACTATCACCAAAGTGCTCACCTACCTCCAAATCTAACACCTGTCCTGGTTCATTCCCCAGCACCAAATCCAATATGGCCTCGCCTCTCGTTGGCCTATCCACATACTGTGTCAGGAAACCCTCCTGCACACATTGGACAAAAACGGACCCATCTAAAGTACTCGAACTATAGCGTTTCCAGTCAATATTTGGAAAGTTAAAGTCCCCCATAACAACGACCCTGTTGCTTTCGCTGCTATCCAGAATCATCTTTGCAATCCTTTCCTCTACATCTCTGGAACTTTTCGGAGGCCTATAGAAAACCCCTAACAGGGTGACCTCTCCTTTGCTGTTTCTAACCTCAGCCCATAATACCTCAGTAGACGAGTCCTCATCAAACGTCCTTTCTGCCACCGTAATACTGTCCTTGACTAACAATGCCACCCCTCCCCCCCTTTTACCACCTTCCCTGCGCTTACTGAAATTTATAAACCCCGGCACCTGCAACAACCATTCCTGTCCCTGTTCTACCCATGTCTCCGAAATGGCCACAACATCGAAGTCCCAGGTACCAACCTTATTCCGGATGCCCCTGGCATTGAAAACACACTTTAAACCACCTTCCTGCCTGCCGGTACACTCCTGCAACTTTGAAACAACAAACAACAAAGAACAAAGAAATGTAAAGCACAGGAACAGGCCCTTCGGCCCTCCAAGCCCGTGCCGACCATGCTGCCCGCCTAAACTACAATCTTCTACACTTCCTGGGTCCGTATCCTTCTATTCCCATCCTATTCATATATTTGTCAAGATGCCCCTTAAATGTCCCTAGCGTCCCTGCTTCCACTACCTCCTCCGGTAGCGAGTTCCAGGCACCCACTACCCTCTGCGGAAAAAACTTGCCTCGTACATCTACTCTAAACCTTGCCCCTCTCACCTTAAACCTATGCCCCCTAGTAATTGACCCCTCTACCCCGGGGAAAAGCCTCTGACTATCCACTCTGTCTATGCCCCTCATAATTTTGTAGACCTCTATCAGGTCTCCCCTCAACCTCCTTCGTTCCAGTGAGAACAAACCGAGTTTATTCAACCGCTCCTCATAGCTAATGCCCTCCATACCAGGCAACATTCTGGTAAATCTCTTCTGCACCCTCTCTAAAGCCTCCACATCCTTCTGGTAGTGTGGCGACCAGAATTGAACACTATACTCCAAGTGTGGCCTAACTAAGGTTCTATACAGCTGCAACATGACTTGCCAATTCTTATACTCAATGCCCCGGCCAATGAAGGCATGCCTTCTTGACTACCTTCTCCACCTGTGTTGCCCCTTTCAATGACCTGTGGACTTGTACTCCTAGATCTCTTTGACTTTCAATACTCTTGAGGGTTCTACCATTCACTGTATATTCCCTACCTGCATTAGACCTTCCAAAATGCATTACCTCACATTTGTCCGGATTAAACTCCATCTGCCATCTCTCCGCCCAAGTCTCCAGACAATCTAAATCCTGCTGTATCCTCCGACAGTCCTCATCGCTATCCGCAATTCCACCAACCTTTGTGTCGTCTGCAAACCTACTAATCAGACCAGTTACATTTTCCTCCAAATCATTTATATATACTACAAAGAGCAAAGGTCCCAGCACTGATCCCTGTGGAACACCACTGGTCACAGCCCTCCAATTAGAAAAGCATCCTTCCATTGCTACTCTGTGCCTTCTAGGCTCACCGGCCTGTAGTTCCCGGGATTATCCTTGCTAAATTAATTACCTCACATTTGTCCGGATTAAACTCCATCTGCCATCTCTCCGCCCAAGTCTCCAAACAATCTAAATCCTGCTGTATCCTCTGACAGTCCTCATCGCTATCCGCAATTCCACTAACCTTTGTATCGTCTGCACTGACCACTGGTCACAGCCCTCTAATTTTCTAAGCATCCTTCCATTGCTACTCTGTGCCTTCTATGACCTAGCCAGTTCTGTATCCACCTTGCCAGCTCACCTCTGATCCTGCGTGACTTCACCTTTTGTACTAGTATACCATGAGGGACCATGTCAAAGGCCTTACTGAAGTCAATATAGACAACATCCACTGCCCTACGTGCATCAATCATCTTTGTAACTTCCTCGAAAAACTCTGTTAAGTTAGTGAGACACGACCTCCCCTTCACAAAACCATGCTGCCTCTCACTAATATGTCCATTTGCTTCCAAATGGGAGTAGATCCTGTCTCGAAGAATTCTCTCCAGTAATTTCCCTACCATTGAAGTAAGGCTCACTGGCCTGTAGTTCCCTGGATTATCCTTGCTACCCTTCTTAAACAGAGGAACAACATTGGCTATTTTCTAGTCCTAAAGGACATCACCTGAAGACAGTGAGGATCCAAGGATTTCTGTCAAGGCCTCAGCAATTTCCTCTCCAGCCTCCTTCAGTATTCTGGGGTAGATCCCATCAGGCCCTGGGGACTTATCTACCGTAATATTTTTTAAGACGCCCAACACCTCATCTTTTTGGATCTCAATGTGACCCAGGCTATCTACACACCCTTCTCCAGACACAACATCTACCAATTCTTTCCCTTTGGTGAATACTGATGCAAAGTATTCATTTAGTACCTCGCCCATTTCCTCTGGCTCCACACATAGATTCCCTTGCCTATCCTTCAGTGGACCAACCCTTTCCCTGGCTACCCTCTTGCTTTTTATGTACGTGTAAAAAGCCTTGGGATTTTCCTTAACCCTATTTGCCAATGACTTTTAGTGACCCCTTCTAGCCCTCCTGACTCCTTGCTTAAGTTCCTTCCTACTTTCCTTATATTCCACACAGGCTTCGTCTGTTCCCAGCCTTTTAGCCCTGACAAATGCCTCCTTTTTCTTTTTGACGAGGCCTACAATATCTCTCGTTATCCAAGGTTCCCGAAAATTGCCGTATTTATCCTTCTTCCTCACAGGAACATGCCGGTCCTGAATTCCTTTCAACTGACACTTGAAAGCCTCCCACATGTCAGATGTTGATTTGCCCTCAAACATCCGCCCCCAATCTAGGTTCTTCAGTTCCCGCCTAATATTGTTATAATTAGCCTTCACCCAATTTAGCAATTTCACCCAAGGACCACTCTTATCCTTGTCCACCAGCACTTTAAAACATACTGAATTGTGGTCACTGCTCCCGAAATGCTCCCCTACTGAAACGTCTACCACCTGGCCGGGCTCATTCCCCAATACCAGGTCCAGTACCGCCCCTTCCCTAGTTGGACTGTCTACATATTGTTTTAAGAAGCCCTCCTGGATGCTCCTTACAAACTCTGCCCCGTCTAAGCCCCTGGCACTAAGTGAGTCCCAGTCAATATTGGGGAAGTTGAAGTCTCCCAGCACCACAACCCTGTTGTTTTTACTCTTTTCCAAAATCTGTCTACCTATCTGCTCCTCTCTCTCCCGCTGGCTGTTGGGAGGCCTGTAGTAAACCCCCAACATTGTGACTGCACCCTTCTTATTCCTGATCTCTACCCATATAGCCTCACTGCCCTTTGAGGTGTCCTCCCGTAGTACAGCTGTGATATCCTCCCTAACCAGTAGCGCAACTACGCCACCCCTTTTACATCCCCCTCTATCCCACCTGAAACATCTAAATCCTGGAACGTTTAGCTGCCAATCCTGCCCTTCCCTCAACCAGGTCTCTGTAATGGCAACAACATCATAGTTTCAAGTACTAATCCAAGCTCTAAGTTCATCTGCCTTACCCGTAATACTTCTTGCATTAAAACATATGCACTTCAGGCCACCAGACCCGCTGTGTTCAGCAACTTCTCCCTGTCTGCTCTGCCTCAGAGCCACACTGACCCTATTCCCTAGTTCTCCCTCAATGCACTCACCTTCTGACCTATTGCTCCCGTGCCCACCCCTGCCATACTAGTTTAAACCCTCCCATGTGACAGTAGCAAACCTCGCGGCCAGGATATTTATGCCTCTCCAGTTTAGATGCAACCTGTCCTGCTTATACAGGTCACATCTGCCCCGGAAGAGCTCCCAGTGGTCCAGATAACGGAAACCCTCCCTCCTACATCAGCTGTTTAGCCACGTGTTTAGCTGCTCTATCTTCCTATTTCTAGCCTCACTGGCACGTGGCACAGGGAGTAATCCCGAGATTACAACCCTAGAGATCCTGTCTTTTAACTTTCTGCCTCGCTCCCTGAACTCCTGCTGCAGGACCTCATGCCCCTTCCTGCCTATGTCGTTAGTACCAATATGTACAACAACCTCTGCCTGTTTGCCCTCCCCCTTCAGGATGCCCTCTACCCGTTCGGAGACATCCTGGACCCTGGCACCAGGGGGGCAATATACCATCCTGGAGTCTCTTTCACGTCCACAGAAGCGCCCATCAGTGCCCCTGACTCTAGAGTCCACTATTACTATTGCTCTTCTGCGCTTTGACCCTCCCTTCGGAACATCAGAGCCAGCCTTGGTGCCACTGCTCTGGCTTCTGCTGTTTTCCTCTGATGGGCTATCCCCCTGACAGTATCCAAAGGGGTATACTTGTTCAAGAGGGGGACAACTACAGGGGATTCCTGCACTGACTGACTCCCCTTTCTGGTGGTCACCCATTTCTCTGCCTGCACCTTGGGTGTGACCACATTTATATAACTGCGATCTATTACGCTTTCCGCCACCTGCATGCTCCTAAGTGCATCCAATTGCTGCTCCAACCGAACCATGCGGTCTGTGAGGAGCTCCAGTTGGGTACACCTTCTGCAGATGAAGCCATCCGGGATGCTGGAAGACTCCCGGACCTGCCACATCTCACAGTCAGAGCACTGCACCCCTCTAACTGACATTGCGTCAATTAATTAGGAAATTAAAGTTAAAAGTTTTTTTTTAATTTAAGTTACTGTTAACTATCTGTTTCCTAGCACTAGATTTCTACTATAAATGTGAAAGCTAAATATAGTACTCTCTGATCTCTGGCTTAGATACCCCCGTAAATTATAATTAAGTAATTATGTTTAATTAGTTACCAATGCTTAATTTTTTTAATTTAGTGTAGTTTCCCAACCAGCCACTCAGGTCACAGCTTTTCTGTGATGTCACTTCAATGCCCCCCCCCCCCCCCCCGCACACACACAATTTGAAAAGGTAATAAAAGTAAAAATGAGTAAATATCACTTACTTACCTTCTGAGGGTCTCCGATGTTCTCAGGTTCTCTCCCTGACAGAGACTGCTCCTCCTCCTCCTCCGAACGCCTCCCGAAACTAGGCCGCGATCTTTTTAAATCTCTGCTCCGACACGCAGCTCCGGTGCTTTTTAAATCTCCGCTCCGACTCGCAGCACCCGCACTTTTTAAATCTCCGCTCCGACTCGATTTCAGCGGGAGCGGTGCGCAAGTGATTTCTGGGAGATAAGTTTATCCTTTAAAAACACTTACCTTCACAGGAACAGGCCAGTCGATTTCAGCGGGAGCGGTGCGCAAGTGATTTCTGGGAGGTACGTTTATCCTTTAAAAACACTTACCTTCACAGGAACAGGCCAGTCGATTTCAGAGGGAGCGGTGCGCAAGTGATTTCTGGGAGGTAAGTTTATCCTTTAAAAACACTTACCTTCACGGGAACAGGCCAGTCGATTTCAGCAGGAGCGGTGCGCAAGTGATTTCTGGGAGGTACGTTTATCCTTTAAAAACACTTACCTTCACAGGAACAGGCCAGTCGATTTCAGCGGGAGCGGTGCGCAAGTGATTTCTGGGAGGTATGTTTATCCTTTAAAAACACTTACCTTCACAGGAACAGGCCAGTCGATTTCAGCGGGAGCGGTGCGCAAGTGATTTCTGGGAGGTACGTTTATCCTTTAAAAACACTTACCTTCACAGGAACAGGCCAGTCGATTTCAGCGGGAGCGGTGCGCAAGTGATTTCTGGGAGGTACGTTTATCCTTTAAAAACACTTACCTTCACAGGAACAGGCCAGTCGATTTCAGCGGGAGCGGTGCGCAAGTGATTTAGAGGGCAGCACGGTAGCATAGTGGTTAGCACAATTGCTTCACAGCTCCAGGGTCCCAGGTTCGATTCCCAGCTGGGTCACTGTCTGTGCGGAGTCTGCACGTTCTCCCCGTGTGTGCGTGGGTTTCCTCCGGGTGCTCCGGTTTCCTCCCACAGTCCAAAGATGTGCAGGTTAGGTTGATTGGCCATGCTAAATTGCCCTTAGTGTCCAAAATTGCCCTTTGTGTTGGGTGGGATTACTGGGTTATGGGGATAGGGTGGGAGTGTGGGCTTGGGTAGGGTGCTCTTTCCAAGAGCCGGTGCAGACTCGATGGGCCGAATGGCCTCCTTCTGCACTGTAAATTCTATGAAATCTATGAAATCTATGATTTCTGGGAGGTACGTTTATCCTTTAAAAACACTTACCTTCACAGGAACAGGCCAGTCGATTTCAGCGGGAGCGGTGTGCAAGTGATTTCTGGGAGGTAAGTTTATCCTTTAAAAACACTTACCTTCACAGGAACAGGCCAGTCGATTTCAGCGGGAGCGATGCGCAAGTGATTTCTGGGAGGTAAGTTTATCCTTTAAAAACACTTACCTTCACAGGAACAGGCCAGTCGATTTCAGCGGGAGAGGTGCGCAAGTGATTTCTGGGAGGTAAGTTTATCCTTTAAAAACACTTACCTTCACAGGAACAGGCCAGTCGATTTCAGCGGGAGCGGTGCGCAAGTGATTTCTGGGAGGTAAGTTTATCCTTTTAAAAAAACTTCTTTTCTGTTTTATTTTTTTCGACCCGCGGACTTCTGGGAAGACCCCCCCCCCCCCCCCCCCCCCCCCAACCACCAATAAATTCTGGTGGAGAGGAAACCCGAGACACTACACGTGTAGTGTCTCCCACCCGCCCTCCTCCTCTAGCCTAATAATAAGACCCATTGGTGTGAGGTAAGTGCCATATTATATTATTATTATATTATATTATTAGCATTGTGCAGGTCAAGGTTCGGAGGTGCAGGAGCAGTCTCTGTCAGGGAGAGAACCTGAGAACATCTAAGACACTCAGAAGGTAAGAAGGTAAGTAAGTGATTTTACTCATTTTTACTTTTATATCTTTTTCAAATTGTGTGTGTCGGGGGGAAACTGAAGTGACATCACAGAAAAGCTGTGGCCTGAGTGGCTGGTTGGGAATCTACACTAAATTAAAAAAATTAAGCATTGGTAACTAATTAAACATAATTACTTAATTATAATTTAGAGGGGTATCTAAGCCAGAGATCGGAGTGTACTATATTTAGCTTTCGCATTTCTATTAGAAATCTAGTGCTAGGAAACAGATAGTTAACAGTAACTTTGAAATTTTTGTAAAATATATTAAAAAAAATTTTTTTTTTAATTTTAATTTTAATTAATTGACGCAATGTCAGTTAGAGGGGTGCAGTGCTCTGACTGTGAGATGTGGCAGGTCCGGGAGGCTTCCAGCCTCCCGGATGGCTTCATCTGCAGAAAGTGCACCCAACTGGAGCTCCTCACAGACCGCATGGTTCGGTTGGAGCAGCAATTGGATGCACTTAGGAGCATGCAGGTGGCGGAAAGCGTCATAGATCGCAGTTATGTAAATGTGGTCACACCCAAGGTGCAGGCAGAGAAATGGGTGACCAC
The DNA here is from genome assembly GCF_047496885.1 of Scyliorhinus torazame. Taxonomy (NCBI): domain Eukaryota; kingdom Metazoa; phylum Chordata; class Chondrichthyes; order Carcharhiniformes; family Scyliorhinidae; genus Scyliorhinus; species Scyliorhinus torazame. Next base: position 139,265,882 of record NC_092718.1, read on the forward strand.
CAGAAAGGGCAGGCAGTCAGTGCAGGAATCACCTGTGGTTGTCCCCCTCTCGAACAGGTATACCCCTTTGGATACAGTCGGGGGGGGGGGGGGATAGCCTATCAGGGGAAAGCAGCAGCAGCCAGAGCAGTGGCACCACGGCTGGCTCTGATGTTCAGAAGGGAGGGTCAAAGCGCAGAAGAGTAATAGTAATAGGGGACTCTATAGTCAGGGGCACAGATAGGCGCTTCTGTGGACGTGAAAGAGACTCCTGGATGGTATGTTGCCTCCCTGGTGCCAGGGTCCAGGATGTCTCCGAACGGGTAGAGGGCATCCTGAAGGGGGAGGGCAAACAGGCAGAGGTCGTTGTACATATTGGTACTAACGACATAGGCAGGAAGGGGCATGAGGTCCTGCAGCAGGAGTTCAGGGAGCTAGGCAGAAAGTTAAAAGACAGGACCTCGACGGTTGTAATCTCGGGTTAACTCCCTATGCCATGTGCCAGTGAGGCTAGAAATAGGGAGATAGAGCAGCTAAACACGTGGCTAAACAGCTGGTGTAGGAGGGGGGGTTTCCGTTATCTGGACCACTGGGAGCTCTTCCGAGGCAGGTGTGACCTGTATAAGAAGGATGGGTTGCATCTAAACCGGAGAGGCATAAATATCCTGGCCGCGAGGTTTGCTAGTGTCACACGGGAGGGTTTAAACTAGTATGGCAGGGGGGTGGGCACGGGAGCAATAGTTCAGAAGGTGAGAGCATTGAGAGAGAACTAGGGAATAGGGACAGTGGGGCTCTGAGGCAGAGCAGACAGGGAGAAGTTGCTGAACACAGCGGGTCTGGTGGCCTGAAGTGCATATGTTTTAATGCAAGAAGTATTACGGGTAAGGCAGATGAACTTAGAGCTTGGATTAGTACTTCGAACTATGATGTTGTTGCCATTACAGAGACCTGGTTGAGGGAAGGGCAGGATTGGCAGCTAAACGTTCCAGGATTTAGATGTTTCAGGCGGGATAGAGGGGGATGTAAAAGGGGAGGCGGTGTTGCGCTACTGGTTCGGGAGAATATCACAGCTGTACTGCGGGAGGACACCTCAGAGGGCAGTGAGGCTATATGGGTAGAGATCAGGAATAAGAAGGGTGCAGTCACAATGTTGGGGGTTTACTACAGGCCTCCCAACAGCTAGCGGGAGATAGAGGTGCAGATAGGTAGACAGGTTTTGGAAAAGAGTAAAAACAACAGGGTTGTGGTGATGGGAGACTTCAACTTCCCCAATATTGACTGGGACTCACTTAGTGCCAGGGGCTTAGACGGGGCGGAGTTTGTAAGGAGCATCCAGGAGGGCTTCTTAAAACAATATGTAGACAGTCCAACTAGGGAAGGGGCGGTACTGGACCTGGTATTGGGGAATGAGCCCGGCCAGGTGGTAGATGTTTCAGTAGGGGAGCATTTCGGTAATAGTGACCACAATTCAGTAAGTTTTAAAGTACTGGTGGACAAGGATAAGAGTGGTCCTAGGATGAATGTGCTAAATTGGGGGAAGGCTAATTATAACAATATTAGGCGGGAACTGAAGAACATAGATTGGGGGCGGCTGTTTGAGGGCAAATCAACATCTGACATGCGGGAAGCTTTCAAGTGTCAGTTGAAAGGAATTCAGGACCGGCATGTTCCTGTGAGGAAGAAGGATAAACACGGCAATTTTCGGGAACCTTGGATAACGAGAGATATTGTAGGCCTCGTCAAAAAGAAAAAGGAGGCATTTGTCAGGGCTAAAAGGCTGGGAACAGACGAAGCCTGCGTGGAATATAAGGAAAGTAGGAAGGAACTTAAGCAAGGAGTCAGGAGGGCTAGAAGGGGTCATGAAAAGTTAATGGCAAATAGGGTTAAGGAAAATCCCAAGGCTTTTTACACGTACATAAAAAGCGAGAGGGTAGCCAGGGAAAGGGTTGGCCCACTGAAGGATAGGCAAGGGAATCTATGTGTGGAGCCAGAGGAAATGGGCGAGGTACTAAATGAATACTTTGCATCAGTATTCACCAAAGATAAGAAATTGGTAGATGTTGAGTCTGGAGAAGGGTGTGTAGATAGCCTGGGTCACATTGAGATCCAGAAAGACGAGGTGTTGGGTGTCTTAAAAAAATATTAAGGTAGATAAGTCCCCAGGGCCTGATGGGATCTACCCCAGAATACTGAAGGAGGCTGGAGAGGAAATTGCTGAGGCCTTGACAGAAATCTTTGGATCCTCGCTGTCTTCAGGGGATGTCCCGGAGGACTGGAGAATAGCCAATGTTGTTCCTCTGTTTAAGAAGGTTAGCAAGGATAATCCCGGGAACTACAGGCCGGTGAGCCTTACTTCAGTGGTAGGGAAATTACTGGAGAGAATTCTTCGAGACAGGATCTACTCCCATTTGGAAGCAAATGGACGTATTAGTGAGAGGCAGCACGGTTTTGTGAAGGGAAGGTCGTGTCTCACTAACTTGATACGAGTTTTTCGAGGAGGTCATTAAGATGATTGATGCAGGTAGGGCAGTGGATGTTGTCTATATGGACTTCAGTAAGGCCTTTGACAAGGTCCCTCATGGTAGACTAGTACAAAAGGTGTAGTCACACGCGATCAGGGGTGAGCTGGCAAGGTGGATACAGAACTGGCTAGGTCATAGAAGGCAGAGAGTAGCAATGGAAGGATGCTTTTCTAATTGGAGGGCTGTGACCAGTGGTGTTCCACAGGGATCAGTGCTGGGACCTTTGCTCTTTGTAGTATATATAAATGATTTGGAGGAAAATGCAACGGGTCTGATTAGTACGTTTGCAGACGACACAAAGGTTGGTGGAATTGCGGATAGCGATGAGGACTGTCAGAGGATACAGCAGGATTTAGATTGTTTGGAGACTTGGGCGGAGAGATGGCTCATGTGTGGCACACACTCATGTGTGCGGAACCTGGCCATAGTGCGGCCTCAACCGGGACCTGGGATTCCTGTCGCATTACATTCATCCCCCACCATCTGGCCTGCGAAATCCTACCAACTGTCCTGGCTTGATGCAATTCACACCTCTTTAACCTGGGGTCACCCCATCTCTGGATCTGTAAAGATTTAATCACCTGCTAATGGTCGCATTCCAAGCATTGTTTGGCATCTTTGAATTTGTCTATATATGTGTTTCTGGAACATACCTCTTCATTCACCTGAGGAAGGAGCAGCGCTCCGAAAGCTAGTGACATCGAAACAAACCTGTTGGACTTTAACCTGGTGTTGTAAGACTTCGTACTGTACAAAATTATGAGGGGCATAGACAGAGTGGATAGTCAGAGGCTTTTCCCCAGGGTAGAGGGGTCAATTACTAGGGGGCATAGGTTTAAGGTGAGAGGGGCAAGGTTTAGAGTAGATGTACAAGGCAAGTTTTTTACGCAGAGGGTAGTGGGTGCCTGGAACTCGCTACCGGAGGAGGTGGTGGAAGCAGGGACGATAGTGACATTTAAGGGGCATCTTGACAAATACATGAATAGGATGGGAATAGAGGGATACGGACCCAGGAAGTGTAGAAGATTGTAGTTTAGTCGGGCAGCATGGTCGGCACGGTCTTGGAGGGCCAAAGGGCCTGTTCCTGTGCTGTACATTTCTTTGCTCTTTGTTTGTTCTAGTGAACTGTCCAGCGGCCGCCAACCAAGTAAGTCTGAAGTCAACGCTCACTACGAGATAGGCGCTCCGAGCTACCAGTCCATCCCAGCTTTTGAATCCTGCAGACTCAGGACCTGAACGAAAGGCTATTTGTTCTCCTGACCTGGTGGGTCAATTCCGAAGCTCAGTATAGGTCTTTTAGTGATAGGAATAGTCTAGAAAGTAGAGTTTATGCATGAGTAGTGATTTACTGTGTATAATAAATGTGTTTTGATTTGAATCTTACTAATTGGCGTGTTGATGATTACTTGAACTTGAACCCTGTGGCGGTATCATAAACATACCTGGCGACTCTAGAGCAAAGGTTAAACAAACAGAGCAAATTACGAATTAAGAGCCAACCAAAAGTTAGCAACATATTACTGCCGACATCCTGACGGGACCCGACTTAGAAGTGGCCTAACCACTCCGGGAGAACCCAAAATTTGAATTAGAAATCCAATTGGGAACAGAAGAAAACCACAAGTGTTCAAGCAGTTCTGATCAATCCTCATAATTCGGAAGTGTGTTCATGCATGCGTAACTAACAGGGCTACAAGGTAAAACTGATCGATTTTTTTGTTGCAAAAACTGTCGGGAGTTTGTATTCCGGAAAATAGCGAAAGCCGTACCCGTAATTACAGCACCGCCTTAGTACCCCTCGTTCCAAATTTTAAGAGAGTATTTAGAGAGGAAAGATGGCAATGCAGGCAATGCAACGCCTCATGAACCCTGAAGAATTCATGGTCACAGCGACCAGCAGCAGAGTAGGTGAGTGTCCCGTTTGGAAAGAGGAAATCAGGAAATATCTCAAAGGGAAAGGATGGCCCCTTTGGAGTGAATTCTGTGACAATGAAGAACCAAGACCCGGGAGTATAGGTCATACTTGGTGGGAGAACCTGTCAGAGATCCATAAGAAAAGCTTGGGAAAAGCTCGCAAGCCGATGGCAATCCTGTCCTGTTTGGCACAATTGGGAGGCACAGAGGTCATTCGGACGCTCCGTAAAGAGATAGAAGGAATACATCGAATGAGCAAGGTCGATGTAAGTGAGGCTGAGAAAGAGAACATGGAGTTGAGAAGGAAGTTGGCAGCAAAGGACGGAGAGGTGGATGATGCCAAGTGGGCACACCAGTCTTGTCTGGCGCATTTAAGCAGCTTCCAGACCCAGTACGAAAAGGCCTATCAGGACACGCAGCGTGCAGTCCTGGTAAGAGAGGAGACAGAGAAACAGGTAGAGGCATTGCGAAAGCAGTGCAGCGATTTAAAGGCAGCATTAAGAGCACTCAATCCTACCACCACGGAGCACAGACAGAGCTCACTAGATCATGCGAAATGCAGGAAGCAGATTGCGGAACTGCAGTCTTTGCTTTCAGTTCAGAATGGATTCCCGAGCACCTTTGGATCCCAGTTAGATACAGAAGATGGCCCGGATTGGGAAGAATTAAATGAGACCACACATAGATATGTTCAGGGAACATGTGCCCAAGGAAAGCCCCAGAAGAGAAAAGCGCCCCAACCCCCCACATCGCAGATAGTTCAGGCACCAATGAATCCAGTAACCACCCACCGCACAGTCACATCGGACGGCGATACAGAATTTCTTTATACCACCCCCTTAACCGTGACCCAATTACGGGATGCGTGCGAGAAAATCACACCGTTCCTCCCCACCTCAGACCCCCACCACTTCTTTGCTAGAGTAAAGCAGCAGGCAACCATGTACGGCCTAGATGAGCATGGGCACGTGAAGCTCACAGTTTTGAGTTCAGACCCTTCGGTCGTAGCAGCCCTTCCCACCCACAGAATGTAGGAGGAGGCACCCTTGCAGAGATGCACGCAGCGATCCTAGACGCGATCGGCTACAACAGAGGTGACCCAGTAGAAGGCCTGAATAAGTGCAGGCAGAAAAAGACGGAACACCCCACAGCGTTTGCTGGACGCCTGTGGATCCATTTCACAGCAGTTTTCGGTTTTAGAACGCGCCCATTTGTCCCAAGACGGTATGGCCAAATGGACCCGCACCCTTAGCTCCCATGCCACAGAGGCAGGACAAAAAGCCTGTACGAATTATGACCCCTCAGAGGAAGCCCACAATGAGAAATGGGTTTTAAAGAGATTATCCCGCGCCTGGGAGCAATCTGTACAAAACAAACCCGCAGTTAGGAAACCCGAGGAACAGCAGGCAGAAGCAGACATCCAAGCGGTGAAAACGCACCAGAACCCCGCATGGGTGAACGAAGGCATGAACAGCCCCCCACAAAAGCCACAGGAGTGTTACAACTGTGGACAGTTAGGACACTTTGCACGAGAATGCAATGCCCCACGAAAGCCACAGAGAGCCCAGCAGGCAGGCACTCTGAATAAGAATAGGACAGAGCCTATACATAGTGTGAGCACCCGTTCAGACCAGACGGACCTGAACGGAATGGACTGACAGTGTTCGGGCTCCCCCAGTTGGGTCTATGACACCCTGTGGGATAGGTCGGGCCGACCAGTAGTTGCAGCAAAGATACGGGGACAGCCCATCGAATTTCTCTGGGACACAGGAGGGTCCCGCACCACAATCAATTCCTCCACCATATTCCAGAAAGACACATGACCCACTACAGCCACCATCACCCTCAGCGACTTCACAGGCCACTCACCACCCCTGTACCCATTCAAATCGACAACATCACCACCAAGCACCCGATAGTTTTAGTCGATCTACCCCACACAGCAGAACACATTTGGGGAATTGACTTTATGATTTCCCACAACCTGTCCTTTGATCCAGTCAACCAATGTGTTTGGAGAACAGCAAAATCCGCAAGAGCCCCTGCAACGCTCACAATAGCCGTAACAGCCTCCCCGAACAGGTGCCGGAATGTGGCGACTAGGGGCTTTTCACAGTAACTTCATTTGAAGCCTACTTGTGACAATAAGCGATTTTCATTTTCATTCATACGCAAACAAGATTAGCGCAGTCGGCGAATTCTGGTTTGACCCGACCACAATTAGCACAGACAAGCAGGTTAGGGCAGTTCTGCAGAAGCACAGGACAGCATTCGCGACCCACAAACACGACTGTGGGCGGATGACTGGTTCCATTCAAATCACAGGACCTGACCCTAGACCCCCAAAAGCAATATGGATTTCCCCAAGAGGCAGAGGGAGAAATCGCAAAAGTTATCGACGGCGGAGATTTAAAAAGCGCAGGAGCTGCGAGTCGGAGCGGAGATTTAAAAAGCGCAGGGGCGGCGAGTCGGAGCGGAGATTTAAAAAGAGCGGGAGCTGCGAGTCGGAGCGGAGATTTAAAAAGAGCGGGAGCTGCGAGTCGGAGCAGAGATTTAAAAAGAGCGGGAGCTGCGAGTCGGAGCGGAGATTTAAAAAGCGCAGGAGCTGCGAGTCGGAGCGGAGATTTAAAAAGCGCGGAAGCTGCGAGTCGGACCGGAGATTTAAAAAGAGCGGGAGCTGCGAGTCGGAGCGGAGATTTAAAAAGAGCGGGAGCTGCAAGTTGGAGCAGAGATTTGAAAAGAGCGGGAGCTGCGAGTCGGAGCGGAGATTTAAAAAGAGCGGGAGCTGCGAGTTGGAGCAGAGATTTAGAAAGAGCGGGAGCTGCGAGTCGGAGCGGAGATTTAAAAAGAGCGGGAGCTGCGAGTCGGAGTAGAGATTTAAAAAGAGCAGGAGCTGCGAGTCAGAGCGGAGATTTAAAAAGAGCGGGAGCTGCGAGTCGGAGTAGAGATTTAAAAAGAGCGGGAGCTGCAAGTCGGAGCAGAGATTTAAAATGCGCGGAAGCTGCGAGTCAGAGCGGAGATTTAAAAAGAGCGGGAGCTGCGAGTCGGAGTAGAGATTTAAAAAGAGCGGGAGCTGCGAGTCGGAGCAGAGATTTAAAAAGCACGGAAGCTGCGAGTCAGAGCGGAGAATTAAAAAGCGCAGGAGCTGCGAGTCGGTGCGGAGATTTAAAAAGTGCGGGAGCTGCGAATCTGAGCTGAGATTTAAAAAGAGCGGGAGCTGCGAGTCGGAGCGGAGATTTAAAAAGATCGCGGCCTAGTTTCGGGAGCCGTTCGGAGGAGAAGGAGCAGTCTCTGTCAGGGAGAGAACCTGAGAACATCTGAGACCCTCAGAAGGTAAGTAAGTGATTTTTACTCATTTTTACTTTTATTAATTTTTCAAATTGTGTGTGTGCCGGGGGGTGGGGGGGACTGAATGACATCAGTAAAAGAGGTGGTGGGGTGGCATTATTAATTAGAGATAGTATAACAGCTGCAGAAAGGCAGTTCGAGGAGTATCACCCTATTGAGGTAGTATGGGTTGAAGTCAGAAATAGGAAAGGAGCAGTCACCTTGTTAGGAGTTTTCTATAGGCCCCCCAATAGTAGCAGAGATGTGGAGGAACAGATTGGGAAACAGATTTTGGAAAGGTGCAGAAGTCATCGGGTAGTAGTCATGGGCGACTTTAACTTCCCAAATATTGAGTGGAAACTCTTTCGATCAAATAGTTTGGATGGGGTGGTGTTTGTGCAGTGTGTCCAGGAAGCTTTTCTAACACAGTATATAGATTGTCCGACCAGAGGAGGAGCAATATTGGATTTAGTACTGGGTAATGAACCAGGGCAAGTGATAGATTTGTTAGTGGGGGAGCATTTTGGAGATTGTGACCACAATTCTGTGACTTTCACTTTAGTAATGGAGAGCGATAGGTACGTGCAACAGGGCAAGGTTTACAATTGGGGGAAGGGTAAATACGATGTTGTCAGACAAGAATTGAAGTGCATAAGTTGGGAACATAGGCTGTCAGGGAAGGACACAAGTGAAATGTGGAACTTGTTCAAGGAACAGGTGCCACGTGTCCTTGATATGTATGTCCCTGTCAGGCAGGGAAGAGGTGGTCGAGTGAGGGAACCATGGTTGACAAGAGAGGTTGAATGTCTTGTTAAGAGGAAAAAGGAGACTTATGTAAGGCTGAGGAAACAAGGTTCAGACAGGACATTGGAGGGATACAAGATAGCCAGGAGGGAACTGAAGAAAGGGATTAGGAGAGCTAAGAGAGGGCATGAACAATCTTTGGCGGGTAGGATCAAGGAAAACCCCAAGGCCTTTTACACATATGTGAGAAATATGAGAATGACTAGAGCGAGGGTAGGTCCGATCAAGGACAGTAGCGGGAGATTGTGTATTGAGTCTGAAGAGATAGGGGAGGTCTTGACCGAGTACTTTCCTTCTGTATTTACAAATGAGAGGGGCCATATTGTTGGAGAGGACAATGTGAAACAGATTGGTAAGCTCGAGGAAATACTTGTTAGGAAGGAAGATGTGTTGGGCATTTTGAAAAACTTGAGGATAGACAAGTCCCCCGGGCCTGACGGGATATATCCAAGGATTCTATGGGAAGCAAGAGATGAAATTGCAGAGCCGTTGGCAATGATCTTTTCGTCCTCACTGTCAACAGGGGTGGTACCAGGGGATTGGAGAGTGGCGAATGTCGTGTCCCTATTCAAAAAAGGGACTAGGGATAACCCTGGGAATTACAGGCCAGTTAGTCTTACTTCGGTGGTAGGCAAAGTAATGGAAAGGGTACTGAAGGATAGGATTTCTGAGCATCTGGAAAGACACTGCTTGATTAGGGATAGTCAGCACGGATTTGTGAGGGGTAGGTCTTGCCTTACAAGTCTTATTGAATTCTTTGAGGAGGTGACCAAGCATGTGGATGAAGGTAAAGCAGTGGATGTAGTGTACATGGATTTTAGTAAGGCATTTGATAAGGTTCCCCATGGTAGGCTTCTGCAGAAAGTAAGGAGGCATGGGATAGTGGGAAATTTGGCCAGTTGGATAACAAACTGGCTAACCGATAGAAGTCAGAGAGTGGGGGTGGATGGTAAATATTCAGCCTGGATCCCAGTTACCAGTGGCGTACCGCAGGGATCAGTTCTGGGTCCTCTGCTGTTTGTGATTTTCATTAATGACTTGGATGAGGGAGTTGAAGGGTGGGTTAGTAAATTTGCAGACGATACGAAGAACTCCTGTTGCTCAGAAGGGAAGGGGGGAGAGGAGCAGAGCATTAGTAATTGGGAACTCTATAGTCAGGGGCACAGATCGGAGATTTTGTGGGAGCGTGAGAGACTCACGTTTGGTATGTTGCCTCCCAGGTGCAAGGGTACGTGATGTCTCAGATCGTGTTTTCCGGGTCCTTAGGGGGGAGGGGGAGCAGCCCCAAGTCGTGGTCCACATTGGCACTAACGACATAGGTAGGAAAGGGGACAAGGATGTCAGGCAGGCTTTCAGGGAGCTAGGATGGAAGCTCAGAACTAGAACAAACAGAGTTGTTATCTCTGGGTTGTTGCCCGTGCCACGTGATAGTGAGATGAGGAATAGGGAGAGAGAGCATTTAAACACGTGGCTACAGGGATGGTACAGGTGGGAGGGATTCAGATTTTTGGATAACTGGGGCTCTTTCTGGGGAAGGTGGGACCTCTACAGACAGGATGGTCTACATCTGAACCTGAGGGGCGCAAATATCCTGGGGGGGAGATTTGTTAGTGCTCTTTGGGGGGGTTTAAACTAATGCAGCAGGGGCATGGGAACCTGGATTGTAGTTTTAGGGTAAGGGAGAATGAAAGTATAGAGGTCAGGAGCACAGATTTGACGTCGCAGGAGGGGGCCAGTGTTCAGGTAGGTGATTTGAAGTGTGTCTACTTCAATGCCAGGAGTATACGAAACAAGGTAGGGGAACTGGCAGCATGGGTTGGTACCTGGGACTTCGATGTTGTGGCCATTTCGGAGACATGGACAGAGCAGGGACAGGAATGGATGTTGCAGGTTCCGGGGTTTAGGTGTTTTAGTAAGCTCAGAGAAGGAGGCAAAAGAGGGGGAGGTGTGGCGCTGCTAGTCAAGAGCAGTATTACGGTGGCGGAGAGGATGCTAGATGGGGACTCTTCTTCCGAGGTAGTATGGGCTGAAGTTAGAAACAGGAAAGGAGAGGTCACCCTGTTGGGAGTTTTTTATAGGCCTCCTAATAGTTCTAGGGATGTAGAGGAAAGGATGGCGAAGATGATTCTGGATATGAGCGAAAGTAACAGGGTAGTTATTATGGGAGACTTTAACTTTTCAAATATTGACTGGAAAAGATATAGTTCGAGTACAATAGATGGGTCGTTTTTTGTACAGTGTGTGCAGGAGGGTTTCCTGAAACAATATGTTGACAGGCCAACAAGAGGCGAGGCCACGTTGGATTTGGTTTTGGGTAATGAACCAGGCCAGGTGTTGGATTTGGAGGTAGGAGAGCACTTTGGGGACAGTGACCACAATTCGGTGACGTTTACGTTAATGATGGAAAGGGATAAGTATACACCGCAGGGCAAGAGTTATAGCTGGGGGAAGGGCAATTATGATGCCATTAGACGTGACTTGGGGGGGATAAGGTGGAGAAGTAGGCTGCAAGTGTTGGGCACACTGGATAAGTGGGGCTTGTTCAAGGATCAGCTACTGCGTGTTCTTGATAAGTATGTACCGGTCAGACAGGGAGGAAGGCGTCGAGCGAGGGAACCGTGGTTTACCAAGGAAGTGGAATCTCTTGTTAAGAGGAAGAAGGAGGCCTATGTGAAGATGAGGTGTGAAGTTTCGGTTGGGGCGATGGATAGTTACAAGGTAGCGAGGAAGGATCTAAAGAGAGAGCTAAGACGAGCAAGGAGGGGACATGAGAAGTATTTGGCAGGAAGGATCAAGGAAAACCCAAAAGCTTTCTATAGGTATGTCAGGAATAAGCGAATGACTAGGGAAAGAGTAGGACCAGTCAAGGACAGGGATGGGAAATTGTGTGTGGAGTCTGAAGAGATAGGCAAGATACTAAATGAATATTTTTCGTCAGTATTCACTCAGGAAAAAGATAATGTTGTGGAGGAGAATGCTGAGCCCCAGGCTAATAGAATAGATGGCATTGAGGTACGTAGGGAAGAGGTGTTGGCAATTCTGGACAGGCTGAAAATAGATAAGTCCCCGGGACCTGATGGGATTTATCCTAGGATTCTCTGGGAGGCCAGGGAAGAGATTGCTGGACCTTTGGCTTTGATTTTTATGTCATCATTGGCTACAGGAATAGTGCCAGAGGACTGGAGGACAGCAAATGTGGTCCCTTTGTTCAAAAAGGGGAGCAGAGACAACCCCGGCAACTATAGACCGGTGAGCCTCACGTCTGTAGTGGGTAAAGTCTTGGAGGGGATTATAAGAGACAAGATTTATAATCATCTAGATAGGAATAATATGATCAGGGAAAGTCAGCATGGCTTTGTGAAGGGTAGGTCATGCCTCACAAACCTTATTGAGTTCTTTGAGAAGGTGACTGAACAGGTAGACGAGGGTAGAGCAGTTGATGTGGTGTATATGGATTTCAGCAAAGCGTTTGATAAGGTTCCCCACGGCAGGCTATTGCATAAAATACGGAGGCTGGGGATTGAGGGTGATTTAGAGATGTGGATCAGAAATTGGCTAGCTGAAAGAAGACAGAGGGTGGTGGTTGATGGGAAATGTTCAGAATGGAGTACAGTCACAAGTGGAGTACCACAAGGATCTGTTCTGGGGCCGTTGCTGTTTGTCATTTTTATCAATGACCTAGAGGAAGGCGCAGAAGGGTGGGCGAGTAAATTTGCAGACGATACTAAAGTCGGTGGTGTTGTCGATAGTGTGGAAGGATGTAGCAGGTTACAGAGGGATATAGATAAGCTGCAGAGCTGGGCTGAGAGGTGGCAAATGGAGTTTAATGTAGAGAAGTGTGAGGTGATTCACTATGGAAGGAATAACAGGAATGCGGAATATTTGGCTAATGGTAAAGTTCTTGAAAGTGTGGATGAGCAGAGGGATCTAGGTGTCCATGTACATAGATCCCTGAAAGTTGCCACCCAGGTTGATAGGGTTGTGAAGAAGGCCTATGGAGTGTTGGCCTTTATTGGTAGAGGGATTGAGTTCCGGAGTCGGGAGGTCATGTTGCAGCTGTACAGAACTCTGGTACGGCCGCATTTGGAGTATTGCGTACAGTTCTGGTCACCGCATTATAGGAAGGACGTGGAGGCTTTGGAGCGGGTGCAGAGGAGATTTACCAGGATGTTGCCTGGTATGGAGGGAAAATCTTATGAGGAAAGGATGATGGACTTGAGGTTGTTTTCGTTGGAGAGAAGAAGGTTAAGAGGAGACTTAATAGAGGCATACAAAATGATCAGGGGGTTGGATAGGGTGGACAGTGAGAGCCTTCTCCCGCGGATGGATATGGCTGGCACGAGGGGACATAACTTTAAACTGAGGGGTAATAGATATAGGACAGAGGTCAGAGGTAGGTTCTTTACGCAAAGAGTAGTGAGGCCGTGGAATGCCCTACCTGCTATAGTAGTGAACTCGCCAACATTTAAGCCATTTAAAAGTTTATTGGATAAACATATGGATGATAATGGCATAGTGTAGGTTAGATAGCTTTTGTTTCGGTGCAACATCGTGGGCCGAAGGGCCTGTACTGCGCTGTATTGTTCTATGTTCTATGTTCTATGGTGGAGTTGTGGATAGTGAGGAGGGCTGTGGTCGGCTGCAAAGAGACATAGATAGGATGCAGAGCTGGGCTGAGAAGTGGCAGATGGAGTTTAACCCTGAAAAGTGTGAGGTTGTCCATTTTGGAAGGACAAATATGAATGTGGAATACAGAGTTAACGGTAGAGTTCTTGGCAATGTGGAGGAGCAGAGAGATCTTGGGGTCTATGTTCATACATCTTTGAAAGTTGCCACTCAAGTGGATAGAGCTGTGAAGAAGGCCTATGGTGTGCTCGCGTTCATTAACAGAGGGATTGAATTTAAGAGCCGTGAGGTGATGATGCAGCTGTACAAAACTTTGGTAAGGCCACATTTGGAGTACTGTGTACAGTTCTGGTCGCCTCATTTTAGGAAGGATGTGGAAGCTTTGGAAAAGGTGCAAAGAAGATTTACCAGGATGTTGCCTAGAATGGAGAGTAGGTCATACGAGGAAAGGTTGAGGGTGCTAGGTCTTTTCTCATTAGAACGGAGAAGGATGAGGGGCGACTTGATAGAGGTTTATAAGATGATCAGGGGAATAGATAGAGTAGACAGTCAGAGACTTTTTCCCCGGGTGGAACAAACCATTACAAGGGGACATAAATTTAAGGTGAAAGGTGGAAGATATAGGAGGGATATCAGAGGTAGGTTCTTTACCCAGAGAGTAGTGGGGGCATGGAATGCACTGCCTGTGGAAGCAGTTGAGTCGGAAACATTAGGGACCTTCAAGCAGCTATTGGATAGGTACATGGATTACAGTAAAATGATATAGTATAGATTTATTTGTTCTTAAGGGCAGCACGGTAGCATTGTGGATAGCAATTGCTTCACAGCTCCAGGGTCCCAGGTTCGATTCCGGCTTGGGTCACTGTCTGTGCGGAGTCTGCACGTCCTCCCCGTGTCTGCGTGGGTTTCCTCCCGGTGCTCCGGTTTCCTCCCACAGTCCAAAGATGTGCAGGGTAAGTGGATTGGCCATGATAAATTGCCCTTAGTGTCCAAAATTGCCCTTGGTGTTGGGTGGAGGTGTTGAGTTTGGGTGGGGTGCTCTTTCCAAGAGCCGGTGCAGACTCAGGGGGCCGAATGGTCTCCTTCTGCACTGTAAATTCAATGATAATCTATGATTAATCTAGGACAAAGGTTTGGCACAACATCGTGGCCGAAGGGCCTGTTCTGTGCTGTATTTTCTATGTTATGTTGACCTGGTGGGCCAATTCCAAAGCTAAGTCTAGGCCTTTTAGTGATAGGAATAGTCTAGAAAGTGGAGTTTATGCATGAGTAGTGATTTACTGTGTATAATAAATGTGTTTTGATTTGAATCTTACTAATTGGCGTGTTGAGTTATTGATCATTACTTGAACCTCGTGGCAGTATCATAAAGATACCTGGCGACTCTAGAGCAAAGGTTAAACAAACAGAGCAAATTACGAATTAAGAGCCAACCAAAAGTTAGCAACAGTTCCTACCTGGTGCCTCTTCCATTTAGAAACGTGGAACTCACCTCAAACTGATGTAGTAACTGAATCAGCGAGTCTCCCACAAACAGGACATCAGGTTCCTTGTCCTTTGTGTCAGCCACAAAGCGGTTATGCTGCAGGATACAAGGGGTTAACATTCAGAGAAGCGACGGCACTCAAGGGATTGGGCTGGAACACTGAAAAGACAGTCCAAATACAACTGAGCAAGGACACGGCAGAGGGGCCTCAGGCATGAGAAATCGCCACGTATAATCCAAACTCCACTTTAAAACTGGGAACCAGAGCGTTAGCTTAGAAGGTGTCATAACCTGAAGGGGAAATGGAGAACAAAAATAAGAGAACAACATCACCCTCAGGCAGAGCAAAAAAGTTGACAAGTGTGAGAAGGGAGGTGGTCAATGCAGGATTGAGGGTGCTGTACCTAAATGTGCGCTGTATATGGAACAAGGTAAATGAGCTTGTTGCGCACATTGAAATTGGCCGGTACGATGTTGTGAGTATCACAGAGACATGGCTGCAAGGGGATCAGGGCTGGGATCTAAATATACTAGGATATGTGTCCTATTGAAAGGACAGACAGATGGACAAAGAGTGCGGGGTTGGATTATAAGTAAGGAATCTAGTTAAATTGATAGCAAGGAGCGATAGAGGATCAGAAGGCATAGAATCTCTGTGGGTAGAGTTGAGGAATCGCAAAGGTAAAAAGATGTTTTTTTTTAAACAAACATTTTTATTGAGGTATTTTAGGCATATAGAAAAATTGACATTGTACAGTACAAACAAAAAAAGTCAAGACACAAATTTCACATTAAACATAATACAAACCACGGCTCTGTTCACGCACGGACCTGCCTCAATAACCCCCGACTCGACTCTACTCTACCCTAGCCACCACCACCCTCCCCCCGCTGACGCTTACTCCTCTGCGAAGAAGTCAATAAATGGCTGCCACCTTCGGGCGAACCCTAGTAGCGAACGTCTCAAGGCGAACTTGACTTTCACTAGGCCAAGAAAGCGAGCCATGTCCGACAGCCATACCTCAGCCCTCGGGGGCTTTGAGTCCCTGCAGGCTAACAGTATTCGTCGCCGGGCTACCAGGGAAGCAAAGGCCAGAACATCGGCCTCGCTCTCTTCCTGGACTCCCGGGACCTCCGAAACCCCAAAGATCGCCACCTCCGGGCTCATTACCACCCCAGTTTTCAACACCCGGGACATGACATCTGCGAATCCCTGCCAATACCCCCCGAGTTTAGGGCACGATCAGGACATGTGTACATGGTTAGCCGGCCCTCCGGCGCATCTAGCACACTTGTCCTCCATCCCGAAGAATTTACTCATCCGGGCCACCGTCATGTGGGCCCGGTGCACGACCTTAAACTGGATCAGGCTGAGCCTGGCGCATGTTGCGGTCGTGTTTACTCTGCTCAGGGCTTCTGCCCAAATACCGTCCTCCAGCTCCCCACCCCCGAGCTCCTCCTCCCACTTAAGCTTCAGGTCCTCGGTCTGCATATCCTCAGCTCTCATTAGCTCCTTGTAGACGTTTGAAACTCTACCCTCTCCCCTAGAAACTACCCTGTCCTGCCTCCCCTTCGGCGGGAGACGTGGGAAGGATGGCACCAGTCTGCGTACAAAACCCCTCACCTGCAAGTATGTAAAGTCGTTCCCTCTTGTCAGCCCAAACTTCTCCTCCAGCGCCCACATGCTCGGAAAGCTCCCTTCCAGGAACAGATCCCCCATCCTCACAATCCCCACCCTCCTCCACAGTTGATACCTTCCGTCCATGTTCCCCGGGGCAAATTGGTGGTTGCCGCAGATTGGGGTCCACACCGATGCTCTTACCTCCCCTACATGCCTCCTCCACTGGCCCCAGATCCGAAGAGCCGCCACCACTATCGGGCTGGTGGAGTACCGTGCCGGCGAAAGCGGCAGAAGTGCCGTGACCAGGGCTGCTAAGCTAGTGCCCCTGCAGCCTCCATCCGCTCCCAAACCGACCCCGCACCCATCATCCATTTCCTTATCATCGCTATGTTGGCCGCCCAGTGATAGTTGCTGAAGTTCGGCAACGCCAGCCCCCCTTCTCCCCTCTTCCTTTCAAGCATCACCCTCTTCACCCGTGGGGACTTCCCTGCCCATACAAATCCCCGAATAATTCTATTGAGCCTCTTAAAGGACCGCGGGATAAAGATGGGGAGACACTGAAAAACAAACAAGAACCGCGGGAGAATCGTCATTTTAACAGTCTGCACCCTCCCCGCCAATGACAGCGGGAGCGCATCCCACCTCCGGACCTCCTCCCTCACTCGTTCCACCAGTCGGGACAGGTTGAGCTTATGCAACCTGCCCCAGTCCCGTGCCACCTGAATCCCCAAATATCGGAAACTCTCCCCCACTAGCCTGAACGGCAACCCCTTCAGCCTACTCTCCTGTCCCCTCGCCTGAATTACAAACAACTCGCTCTTAGCCATGTTCAGTTTGTATCCGGAGAACCGGCCAAATTCCCTCAGGGTTGTCAGAATACCGTCCATCCCCACCATCTGGTCTAATACATATAACAGCAGATCATCCGCGTATAACGAGACTCTATGTTCCACTCCCCCCCCGGACCAGCCCTTTCCAGCCCCTAGAAGCTCTCAGTGCAATTGCCAGCGGCTCTATGGCCAGCGCAAACAGCAGTGGGGAGAGAGGGCAGCCCTGTCTTGTCCCACGGTGCAGCCTAAAGTACAAAGAACAAAGAAATGTACAGCACAGGAACAGGCCCTTCGGCCCTCCAAGCCCGTGCCGACCATACTGCCCGACTAAACTACAATCTTCTACACTTCCTGGGTCCGTATCCTTCTATTCCCATCCTATTCATATATTTGTCAAGATGCCCCTTAAATGTCCCTAGCGTCCCTGCTTCCACTACCTCCTCCGGTAGCGAGTTCCAGGCACCCACTACCCTCTGCGTAAAAAACTTGCCTCGTACATCTACTCTAAACCTTGCCCCTCTCACCTTAAACCTATGCCCCCTAGTAATTGACCCCTCTACCCTGGGGAAAAGCCTCTGACTATCCACTCTGTCTATGCCCCTCATAATTTTGTATACCTCTATCAGGTCGCCCCTCAACCTCCTTCGTTCCAGTGAGAACAAACCGAGTTTATTCAATCGCTCCTCATAGCTTATGCCCTCCATACCAGGCAACATTCTGGTAAATCTCTTCTGCACCCTCTCTAAAGCCTCCACATCCTTCTGGTAGTGTGGCGACCAGAATTGAACACTATACTCCAAGTGTGGCCTAACTAAGGTTCTATACAGCTGCAACATGACTTGCCAATTCTTATACTCAATGCCCCGGCCAATGAAGGCAAGCATGCCGTATGCCTTCTTGACTACCTTCTCCACCTGTGTTGCCCCTTTCAATGACCTGTGGACCTGTACTCCGAGATCTCTTTGACTTTCAATACTCTTGAGGGTTCTACCATTCACTGTATATTCCCTAACTGCATTAGACCTTCCAAAATGCATTACCTCACATTTGTCCGGATTAAACTCCATCTGCCATCTCTCCGCCCAAGTCTCCAGACAATCTAAATCCTGCTGTATCCTCAGACAGTCCTCATCGCTATCCGCAATTCCACCAACCTTTGTGTCGTCTGCAAACTTACTAATCAGACCAGTTACATTTTCCTCCAAATCATTTATATATACTACAAACAGAAAAGGTCCCAACACTGATCCCTGTGGAACACCACTGGTCACAGCCCTCCAATTAGAAAAGCATCCCTCCATTGCTACCCTCTGCCTTCTATGGCCTAGCCAGTTCTGTATCCACCTTGCCAGTTCACCCCTGATCCCGTGTGACTTCACCTTTTGTACTAGTCTACCATGAGGGACCTTGTCAAAGGCCTTACTGAAGTCCATATAGACAACATCTACTGCCCTACCTGCATCAATCATCTTAGTGACCTCCTCGAAAAACTCTATCAAGTTAGTGAGACACGACCTCCCCTTCACAAAACCGTGCTGCCTCTCACTAATACGTCCATTTGCTTCCAAATGGGAGTAGATCCTGTCTCGAAGAATTCTCTCCAGTAATTTCCCTACCACTGAAGTAAGGCTCACCGGCCTGTAGTTCCCGGGATTAACCTTCTTAAACAAGAGGAACAACATTGGCTATTCTCCAGTCCTCCGGGACATCCCCTGAAGACAGCGAGGATCCAAAGATTTCTGTCAAGGCCACAGCAATTTCCTCTCCAGCCTCCTTCAGTATTCTGGGGTAGATCCCATCAGGCCCTGGGGACTTATCTACCTTAATATTTTTTAAGACACCCAACACCTCGTCTTTTTGGATCACAATGTGACCCAGGCTATCTACACCCCCTTCTCCAGACTCAACATCTACCAATTCCTTCTCTTTGGTGAATACTGATGCAAAGTATTCATTTAGTACCTCGCCCATTTCCTCTGGCTCCACACATAGATTCCCTTGCCTATCCTTCAGTGGGCCAACCCTTTCCCTGGCTACCCTCTTGCTTTTTATGTACGTGTAAAAAGCCTTGGGATTTTCCTTAACCCTATTTGCCAATGACTTTTCGTGACCCCTTCTAGCCCTCCTGACTCCTTGCTTAAGTT
Organism: Scyliorhinus torazame; assembly: GCF_047496885.1. Lineage (NCBI taxonomy): Eukaryota > Metazoa > Chordata > Chondrichthyes > Carcharhiniformes > Scyliorhinidae > Scyliorhinus > Scyliorhinus torazame. Next base: position 139,285,135 of record NC_092718.1, read on the forward strand.
CCTTCCTACTTTCCTTATATGCCACACAGGCTTCGTCTGTTACCAGCCTTTTAGCCCCGACAAATGCCTCCTTTTTCTTTTTGACGAGGCCTACAATATCACTCGTCATCCAAGGTTCCCGAAAATTGCCGTATTTATCTTTCTTCCTCACAGGAACATGCCGGTCCTGTATTCCTTTCAACTGACACTTGAAAGCCTCCCACATGTCAGATGTTGATTTGCCCTCAAACATCCGCCCCAATCTATGTTCTTCAGTTCCCGCCTAATATTGTTATAATTAGCCTTCCCTCAATTTAGCACATTCATCCTCGGACCACTCTTATCCTTGTCCACCAGTACTTTAAAACTTACTGAATTGTGGTCACTGTTACCAAAATGCTCCCCTACTGAAACATCTACCACCTGGCCGGGCTCATTCCCCAATACCAGGTCCAGTACCGCCCCTTCCCTAGTTGGACTGTTTACATATTGTTTTAAGAAGCCCTCCTGGATGCTCCTTACAAACTCCGCCCCGTCTAAGCCCCTGGCACTAAGTGAGTCCCAGTCAATATTGGGGAAGTTGAAGTCTCCCATCACCACAACCCTGTTGTTTTTACTCTTTTCCAAAATCTGTCTACCTATCTGCTCCTCTATCTCCCGCTGGCTGTTGGGAGGCCTGTAGTATACCCCCAACATTGTGACTGCACCCTTCTTATTCCTGATCTCTACCCATATAGCCTCACTGCCCTCTGAGGTGTCCTCTCGCAGTATAGCTGTGATATTCTCCCGAACAAATAGCGCAACTCCGCCTCCCCTTTTACATCCCCCTCTATCCCGCCTGAAACATCTAAATCCTGGAACTTTTAGCTGCCAATCCTGCCCTTCCCTCAACCAGGTCTCTGTAATGGCAACAACATCATAGTTCCAAAGTAGTCCGATGTCGTCCTGTTCGTCCTTACACTCGCCTCCGGGGCCTGATACAATAGCCTAACCCAGTCGATGAAACTCCCCCCCCCGCCGAACCCGAACCGTCTTAGTACCTCCCACAGATAATCCCACTCGACCCGGTCAAAAGCCTTTTCAGCATCCATGGCTACCACTATCGTTACCTCCTTACTCTCCGGGGGAGTCATAATCACGTTGAGCAGCCGTCTTATGTTGGCCACCAGCTGCCTCCCCTTTACAAACCCGGTTTGATCCTCCACAATTACATCCGGTACACAGTCCTCAATTCTGGCCGCCAAAATCTTGGCCAGTAACTTGGCGTCTACGTTAATCAAAGAGATCGGCCTGTATGACCCACAAGCCTCCGGGTCCTTATCCCGTTTCAGAATAAGCGAGAGGGTGACCTGCGACATCGTCGGGGGTAAACTCCCTCTGTCTCTTGCCTCGTTAAAGACCCTGACCAGCACCGGCTCCACTATCCCGGCAAATGTTTTGTAAAACTCCACCGGATACCCATCCGGCCCTGGGGCTTTACCCGACTGCATGACCTTCAGGCCCCCCAATACCTCTTCGATCCTGACCAGGGCCCCCAGTCCGTCCACCAACCCCCTCCCCACTCTTGGGAAGGTCAGTCCGTCTAAGAATCGCCTCATCACCCCCCCCGGTCCCCCGGTGGTTCCGAAGTGTACAGCTTCCTATAAAAATCCCGAAAGACCTTGTTCAGCCATGCTGGACCACCCACTAGATTACCTTCCCCATCCACTACCCTCCCTATTTCCCCAGCCGCTTCCCTCTTCCTCAGTTGCTGCGCAAGTATTCTACTGGCCTTCACCCCATGCTCATAAATCGCGCCTTTTACCTTTCTAAGCTGCTGTACAGCCTTGCCTGCAGTCAGCACCCCAAATTCGGCCTGCAGCCTCTGTCGTTTCCTGAGTAACTCTGGCCTCGGGGATTCCGCATAACTCCTGTCCGTCCGTAGAATTTTCTTAATCATAGAATTTTACAGTGCAGAAGGAGGCCATTCGGCCCATCGAGTCTGCACCGGCTCTTGGAAAGAGCACCCTACCCAAGGTCCACACCTCCACCCTATCCCCATAACCCAGTAACCCTACCCAACACTAAGGGCAATTTTGGACACTAAGAGCAATTGTAGCATGGCCAATCCACCTAACCCGCACATCTTTGGACTGTGGGAGGAAACCGGAGCACCCAGAGGAAACCCACGCACACACGGGGAGGATGTGCAGACTCCGCACAGACAGTGACCCAAGCCGGAATCGAACCTGGGACCCTGGAGCTGTGAAGCATTTGTGCTATCCACAATGCTACCGTGCTGCCCCATTAATCAGTCGGTCCGTCTCTGCCCTATCTGTCCTGTCTCTGTACACCGGATTGAAATCAGCTCCCCTCTCACCACTGCCTTCAGTGCCTCCCAGAGCACCGCTGCTAATACTTCTCCAGTATCGTTCACCTGCAGGTAATTCTGCATGCATTTCCTCAGCCTCGCGCACACCGCCTCGTCCGCGAGTTGTCCAACTTCCAGCCTGCATCGTGGGCGCTGAAAGCTGTCCTTACAAAACTGCAGGTCTACCAGTGCGGAGCATGGTCCGATATGGCAATTGCCGAATATTCTGCCACCACCATTCCGGCCAGCAGGTCCCTACTCACAACAAAGTAGTCAATTCGGGAATACACCTTGTGGACGTGGGAGTAGTACGAGAACTCCCTCGCCGTCGGCCGGCTAAATCTCCACAGATCTGCTCCCCCCATTTGCTCCATGAACCCATCAGTTCCTTTGCCATCGCTGGTAGCCTGCCCGTTCTTGAGCATGACCGGTCCAGGCTCAGGTCCAGGACCCTATTAAAGGCCCTGCCCATGCTCAACTTAAGCAAGTACAAGTCGGGGATCTTCCCTAGCATCCTCCTAATAAAATCCACATCGTCCCAATTAGGGGCATACACATTGACCAGGACTACTCTCTCCCCTTCAAGCTTACCCCTCACCAGAACGAACCTGCCACCCCCATCCACAACTGTGCCCTCCGCCTCAAATTGTACCCTTTTATTAATCAGGATCGCAACCCCCCTCGTCTTAGAATCAAGCCCCGAATGAAAGACCTGACTGACCCAGCCCTTCCTTTACCTAACCTGGTCTGCCACTTTCAAGTGCGTCTCCTGCAACAAGACTATGTCCACCTTCAGAACCCGCAGATGCGCAAACACACGCACCCTCTTCACTGGCCCGTTTAACCCTCTAACGTTCTAGGTGATCAGTCTGGTTGGGGGGCACTTCGCCCCCCCCTAAAGATGGCCGATCAGCCATCCCCTTTCCTTGGCCAGACCCTCAGCCATGTGTCACGCTTCCTCTGGCCCGTCTCCTGGCCGGCTCCGCCCATGACCTCCTCACTGTTACCATGCCCAGTTCCCCTCCCCGTCAGCAGAGCAACTCCCCCCCCCCCCTAGCAACACCATCCTATCACCTAACTCCTGCCCTAATCTAACTATATGGACACCCCCCACCTCGGCCCCCGTTGACTAGCTGCACTTAGCTGGCCTGGGCTCCCAGCCTCGGCTCCAGCCCGTCTCCCACCGATTGTTCCCAGTCACCCCTCCCCCCCGGCCCCTACACACCACTTCCCCAGATCAGCCCTACTTAAGCAAACACTCTATACAAGTCATAAACAACTCCCACAATAGCACACTTCAAGTTAAACAAGAAAAAAAGAGATAAGAAATAACAGGCACTCTTCAGTCCTTCCCATACAGGCACAGAAAAAAAATTGCACAAAGTTCCCCTGAAGCATCCATTTTAACCCAACCCTTTTAACTGTTTTCTTTATTAATTCCCCCCCAGGCAAACTTCAATTAACCAAAGAGCCCAAACAGGAAACATTCAGGTAAACCACGCAAAGAGCACGCAAAAAACAACCACAACAATAAAAAAAAAGATACATCCCAAAATGTTCAGAATGGAGTACAGTCACAAGTGGAGTACCACAAGGATCTGTTCTGGGGCCGTTGCTGTTTATCATTTTTATCAATGACCTAGAGGAAGGCACAGAAGGGTGGGTAAGTAAATTTGCAGACGATACTAAAGTCGGTGGTGTTGTCGATAGTGTGGAAGGATGTAGCAGGTTACAGAGGGATATAGATAAGCTGCAGAGCTGGGCTGAGAGGTGGCAAATGGAGTTTAATGTAGAGGAGTGTGAGGTGATTCACTTTGGAAGGAATAACAGGAATGCGGAATATTTAGCTAATGGTAAAGTTCTTGAAAGTGTGGATGAGCAGAGGGATCTAGGTGTCCATGTACAAAGATCCCTGAAAGTTGCCACCCAGGTTGATAGGGTTGTGAAGAAGGCCTATGGAGTGTTGGCCTTTATTGGTAGAGGGATTGAGTTCCGGAGTCGGGAGGTCATGTTGCAGCTGTACAGAACTCTGGTACGGCCGCATTTGGAGTATTGCGTACAGTTCTGGTCACCGCATTATAGGAAGGACGTGGAGGCTTTGGAGCGGGTGCAGAGGAGATTTACCAGGATGTTGCCTGGTATGGAGGGAAAATCTTATGAGGAAAGGCTGATGGACTTGTTTTCGTTGGAGAGAAGAAGGTTAAGAGGAGACTTAATAGAGGCATACAAAATGATCAGGGGGTTGGATAGGGTGGACAGTGAGAGCCTTCTCCCGCGGATGGATATGGCTGGCACGAGGGGACATAGCTTTAAACTGAGGGGTAATAGATATAGGACAGAGGTCAGAGGTAGGTTCTTTACGCAAAGAGTAGTGAGGCCGTGGAATGTCCTACCTGCTACAGTAGTGAACTCGCCAACATTGAGGGCATTTAAAAGTTTATTGGATAAACATATGGATGATAATGGCATAGTGTAGGTTAGATGGCTTTTGTTTCGGTGCAACATCGTGGGCCGAAGGGCCTGTACTGCGCTGTAAAAAAAAAAAAAAAATGGGAGAGACACCACATATACCCAAAATCTCTAACATGAGTCCAAACGTCCTCAGCTCAGGGCCAGCCCTTGCTTCGAAACGAAGTCCATCGCCTCTTCAGGTTCCTCGAAATAGTGGTGCTGACCCTTATACGCAACCCACAGTCGCGCCGGAAAAAGCAGCCCGAATTTCACCTTGTTTTTATACAGTATCTTAGTCATCTGCCTGTAGCCTCCCCTCCTCCTGGTTACCTCAGCGCTCAAATCCTGGTGCACACGGAGGGTGGTATTGTCCCAAATACAGCTTTGTGTGCTCTTTGCCCATTACAGCACCCGTTCCTTGTCCAGGTACCTGTGAAAGCATACCACCATCGCTCATGGGGGACCCCCTTGTTGCGGCTGCCTCAGCTGCACTCTGTGTGCCCCGTCCACCACCGGCGGGCGCGGGAACACCTCGTTCCCCAGCAACTGCTAAAACATACCCTCTACAAATGCAGCAGCGTCTAGCCCCTCTGCCCCCTCCGGGAGGGATTCTCACGTACTGCCGATGAGATCTGTTGTCCAGGTCCCCCAGCCTTTCCAGAAGCAGTTTTTGCTGGTCCCTCAGCCTCTGAATTTCCACATTCGCCACCGTTTGAAAGTCAGCCTGCTCCTCCACTGACTTCTCCAACTGCTGGAGCTTCTCAGCCTGATCATCCAGCCTTTTTCCCATCCGATCAATCAACTTCTGAAGCGGCTCCAAGTTGTCACGCTTCAAAGCCAAAAAGCCCTCCTGCATATTCTGCAGCAGCTGCTCCATTGTGGGCTGGGCTGTCGGCTCCTTGCTCTGAACACCAGCCATGCTGGTCTCTCTCACAGCCTCCACTGTGCCCTTACTCAACCACTTCTTCTGTTGTTTAAGGTCCCTCCGGCTTCGTAGGTCAATACAATTCTGTATGGGTCCAGTGCCTGAGTACTATTGCTTTCCAGTTCCGCGCTCAAAAGCGCAAAAAAGTCAGGGGAAAAGGTCCAAAAGTCCGACCGAAACGGGAGCCACCAAATGTGCGACCTACTCCCTCATAGCCGCCACCGGAAGTCCCAAAGGTAAAAAGATCTTGATGGGAGTTATGTACAGGCATAACTGTACATAGCAGTAGTCAGGATGTGGAGCAGAAAATAAATCAGGAGATAGAGACAGCATGTAAAAAAGGCAATATCATAATAATCGTGGGTGACTTCAATATGCAGGTGGACTGGGAAAATCAGGTTGGTAGTGGATCCCAAGAAAAGGAATTTGTAGAATGTTTAAGAGATGTTTTTTTGAAGCAGCTTGTGGTAGAGCCCACGAGGGAACAGGCAACTCTGGATTAGGTGATGTGTAATGAGGCCGACTTGATTAGGGATCGTAAGGTGAAGGAACCCTCAGAAAGCAGTGACCACAATATGATAGAATTTACCCTGCAGTTTGAGAGGAGAAGCTGCAATCAGATGTAACGGTATTACACTTAAAGAAGGGTAACTACAAAGACATGAGGGAGGAGCTGACCAGAGTTGATTGGAAAAGGAGCCTAGCAGGGAAGACAGTGGAACAGCAATGGCAGGAGTATTTGCGGGTTATTCGGGAGGCACAGGAAAAATTCATCCCAAGGAGGAGGAAACATGCTAAGGGGAGGACAAGGCATCCATGGTTGACGAGGGAAGTCAAGGACAGCATAAAAGCAAAAGAAAAAGCATACAAAGTGGCGAAGATTAGTGAGAAGACAGAGGATTAGGAATCCTTTAAAATCGAGCCGAGGACAACTAAAAAAGCAATAAGGGGAGAGAAGATGAAATATGAGTGCAAGCTGGCTAGTAATACAAAAGAAGATAGGAAGAGTTTTTTTCAATATATAAAAAGTAAGAGAGAGGCAAAAATAGACATTGGACCTCTGGAAAATGTGGCTGGAGAAGTAATAATAGGAAACAAAGAAATGGCAGATGAACTGAATAGTTACTTTACATCAGTCTTCATGGTGGAAGACACCAGTGGGATGCCAGACCTCCAGGAGAATCAGGGGGCAGAGGTGAGTGCAGTGGCCATCAGTAAGGACAAGATCCTAGGGAAATTGAAAGGTCTGAAGGTGGATAAGTCACCTGGACCAGATAGACTACACCCCAGGGTCCTAAAAGAGGTAGCTGAGGAAATTGTGACGGTGGTGATCTTTCAAGAATCATTGGAGGCAGGAAGGGTCCCAGAGGTCAGGAAAGTGGCTAATGTAACACCACTGTTTAAGAAGGGAGGGAGGCAGAAGACGGGAAATTATAGGCCGGTTAGCCTGACTTCGGTCATTGGTAAGCTTTTAGAGTCCATTATTAAACATAAGATTGCGGAGTATTTGGAAGTCCATGGTAAAATAGGGTTGAGTCAGCACGGCTTTGTCAAAGGGAGGTCATGTCTGACAAATCTGTTTGAGTTCTTTGAGTAAGTAACAAGGAAGTTAACCAAAGGAGAATCAGTGGATTTATTTAGATTTCCAGAAGGCCTTTGACAAGGTGCCACATAGGAGACTGTTAAATAAGTTAAGAGCCCATGGTGTTCAGGGTAAGATCCTGGCATGGATAGAGGATTGGCTGACTGGCAGAAGGTAGAGAGTGGGGATAAAGGCGTCTTTTTCAGGATGGCAGCCGGTGACTCGTGGTGTGCCTCAGGGGTCGGGGCTGGGACCACAACTTCTCACAATATACATTAATGATCTGGAAGAAGGAACTGAAGGCACTGTTGGTCATGGTGATACAAAGATCTGTAGAGGGGCAGGTGGTATTGAGGAAGCAAGGGGGTTGCAGAAGGATTTGGACAGGCTAGGAGTGGGCAATGAAGTGGCAGATGGAATACAATGTGGAAAAGGGTGAGGTTATGCACTTTGGCAGGAGGAATTTAGACATAGACTATTTTCTAAATGGGGAAATGCTTAGGAAATCAGAAGCACAAAGGGACTTGGGAGTCATTGTTCACAATTTTCTTAAGGTTAACGTGCAGGTTCAGTCGGCACTGAGGAAGGCAAATGCAATGTTAGCATTCATGTCAAGAGGGCTAGAATACAAGACCAGGGATGTACTTCTGAGGCTGTATAAGGCTCTGGTGAAACCCCATTTGGAGTATTGTGAGCAGTTTTGAGCCGTATCTAAGGAAAGATATGCTGGCCTTGGAAAGGGTCCAGAGGTTCACAAGAATGATCCCAGGAATGAAGAGCTTGTCATATGAGGAATGGTTGAGGACTCTGGGTCTGTACTCATTGGAGTTTAGATGGAAGAGGGGGGATCTCATTGAAACTTACAGGATACTGTGAGTCCTGGATAGAGTGGACATGGAGAGGATGTTTCCACTTGTAGGAAAAACTAGAACCAGAGGACACAATCTCAGACTAAAGGGACGATCCTTTAAAACAGAGATGAGGAGAAATGTCTTCAGCTAGACGGTGGTGAATCTGTGGAACTCTTTGCCGCAGAAGGCTGTGGAGGCCAAATCACTGAGTGTCTTTATGCCAGAGATAGATCGGTTCTTGATTAATAAGGGGATCAGGGGTTATGTGGAGAAGGCAGGAGAATGGGGATGAGAAAAATATGATTGAATGGCGGAGCAGACTCAATGGGCCGAGTGGCCTAATTCTGCTCCTATGTCTTATGGTCTTAAAACTCGAACAGCATTAAGGCTAGGGAATTGGCTTTGCATGCAAACCACTGAAAACAAATGGGCGGCATGGTAGCACAGTGCCAGGGACCGAGGTTCAATTCCAGCCTCGGGTGACTGTTGACGTGGAGTTTGCACTTTCTCCCCATGTCTGCGTGGGTTTCCTCCGGGTGCTCCAGTTTACCTCCCACAGTCCAAAGGTGTGCAGGTTAGGTGAATTGGCCATGCTAAATTGCCCTTAGTGTCCAGGGTTGTGCAGGGTAGGTGGGGCTATGGGGATAGTCTATGGGGATAGGGTGGGAGAGTGGTCCTAGGTAGGGTGCTCTTTCAGAGGCTCTCATCCCTATTTACTCCTTTACTCAGTGTCAACACCTCCATTAAAATCACTGCTTCGTCTTACATTCAAAGGATTCCAAACCCAGGCTACATAATCTGTTCAAACAAATTAAAATCTTTCTGGGGTCAAAATGGATGGCCTCACACGGCCCCAGTTTAAACTCTGCCTTCTAATTTTGACCACTAACCTAAACAGAGCCAAGAAATAATTTATTTTGCAAACGCAAAGTTCCTGAGCCTAGCTCCTGCTGCATTAAGTGGGGATAGGCCTCTGCTGAGTCTGTGGATTGGGCGTTCTTCTATGATGTGGTGCACAGTTTTCTCTCTCCACGGGCACATAGGGGGCTGGTACTTTTGCCTGATCTGTGGAGGCTGGCCAAACAGGGGCCGTGGCCGGTCCTGCACATCTTCAGGGAGGACCACTTTTTCTTTGGAGGGTTGAAACCAAGCAAGTTGGGTTTGAGACCTGTTTGCCATGTCCGATGACTCCCATTCAATGGGTCAGGGGAGCGAAGATCAAGGTTCATGTTACGTTCCTGCTTCATTGTGTGTTCAGGTTACTGCAACCCACTGAGCGACTGAGAGTATTTGGAGTAATTTGAGATGGCCAGCTTGTGTCAACGTGTGCGCTTCGGTATTTACATTGGCGGGCAATGATTAGCGACTCAACCTCCACAAAGAGCATATATGGACAAAGTTGGAGTGGGGGAACTATAAAGGGGTTGTATCTCTCCTGAGCTGTATGCAGAATAAACTTCAAGGTAAAAGACAAGCTGCTGCATTATTCCTCCATCATATATTCCCACTGATACTAACAGCTGGCACTTGTAAAAGGTACGTCAAAGTCATTTACTATCCTGACTTAGAAATATAGCGGACGTTGCCTCACTGCCTCTGGGTCAAAAACCTGGAACTACCTCTCTAACAGCAGAGTGGCTGTACCTACACCTCAGGGACTGCTGCAGTTCAAGGCAGCGGCTCACCCACCACCTTCTCAAGGGCAACTGGGAATGGGCAATGAATGCTGGCCTAAGAATTTGGAGCAGGCCATTTGGCCTCTCAAGCCTGCCCTGCCATTTAATAAGATCATGGCTGATCTGATTGTAACCTCAACCCCACACTCCTGCCTACCCTGGTGACCTATATACTTAAAAATATAGAAAATAGGTGCAGTAGACCATTCAGCCCTTCGAGCCTGCACCACCATTCAATATGATCATGGCTGATCATGCAAATACAGTATCGCACTCCCGCCTTCTCTCTATACCCCTTGATCCCTTTAGCCCCAAGGGCCACGTCCAGCTCCCCCTTGAATATATCCAATGAACTGGCCAACAGCTTTCTGTGGTAGAGAATTCCATAAGTTCACAATTCCCTGAGAGAGGAGGGATTGAGTTTAGGAGCCATGAGGTCATGTTGCAGCTATACAACAGTCTGGTGCGGCCGCATTTGGAGTATTGCGTGCAATTCTGGTCGCCGCATTATAGGACGGATGTGGAAGCATTGGAAAGGGTGCAGAGGAGATTTACCAGAATGTTGCCTGGTATGGAGGGAAGATCTTATGAGGAAAGGCTGAGGGACTTGAGGCTGTTTTCGTTAGAGAGAAGAAGGTTAAGAGGTGACTTAATTGAGGCGTACAAGATGATCAGAGGATTGGATAGGGTGGACAGTGAGAGCCTTTTTCCTCGGATGGTGATGTCTAGCACGAGGGGACATACCTTTAAATTGAGGGGAGATAGATATAAGACAGATGTCAGAGGTAGGTTCTTTACTCAGAGAGTAGTAAGGGTGTAGAATGCCCTGCCTGCAACAGTAGTGGACTCGCCAACACTAAGGACATTCGAATGGTCATTGGATAGACATATGGACAATAAGGGAATAGTGTAGATGGGCTTTAGAGTGGTTTCACAGGTCAGCGCAACATCGAGGGCCGAAGGGCCTGTACTGCGCTGTAATGTTCTATGTTCTATGTTCTTTCTCATCTCCGTCCTGAATGGCTTACCCCTTAGTCTTAGTCTGCAACCCCGAGTTCTGGACGCCCCCAAGTACAGCTGGGAAGGTATTGTCAGTTGCCATTAACTGGTGCCTTTTCCACGGCAACACCTCTACCAATCAGAGCCAGTTGCTAGCCAATTAGCACTTTCTTCTCACACAAAGCATAAAGTTGTTGTTTCCCCTGATATTGGTATTCTTGGCATTGACCTGATGAGTGAAAGATGAAAAGCTTTGACAAATGCTCCGGTTTCCTCCCATAGTCCAAAGATGTACAGGTTAGAAGGGATTACGGGGGTTAGGATGAGGGAGTTAGGGCAGCATGTTAACAGTGGTTAGCACAGTTGCTTCACAGCTCCAGGGTTCCAGGTTCGATTCCCGGCTTGGGTCACTGTCTGTGTGGAGTCTGCACGTTCTCCCCGTGTCTGCGTGGGTTTCCTCTGTGTGCTCCGGTTTCCTCCCACAGTCTAAAGATGTGCGGATTAGGTTGATTGGCCATGATAAATTGTCCTTAGTGTCCAAAGTTAGGATCTGGGATGCACTGCCTGAGAGAGGGTGATGGAGGCAAATTCAATTGCGACTTTGAAAAGAGAAATGAATAAGCAACTGAACAGAAACAAATATGCAGCTATAGGGAAAAGGCAACGGAGAGGGACTGTTCGGATTTGCTCTTACACAGAAACAATGCACTGGATAGCCTCCTCATGCACTATTGGTTAAGGAGAAAATCACAGCTGTGCTGAGGGAGGCCACCTTGGAGGGTTTAGGCAGCCAGGCAATCTGGGTAGAGCTTAGGAACAGGAAGGATGCTGTCACAATGTTGGGGTTTACTACAGACTTCCCAACAGCCAGCAGGAGATAGAGAAGCAGATATGCAGACAGATCTTGTGTCATGTGAGAGTACCTTTAAGAAATGAGTGTTTAAGAAATGTACCTTTAAGAAATGGGTATTTATCAGTGATGTCAGCATGTGGGTGGAGTTGGGCTGTCTGTCAGCGTTTTACTTTCATTTTAGGCTGTTTGCTGCAGGGCTTGGTTTAGTTTCGTTTTCAGAGCTGGATAGCTGCAGTCACAGCCAGAAGGGGTATTAGTCTCTCTCTCTAATCTAAAAACTGTAAATCAATCCTTTGGTGATTTAAAACTAATAACTGCTCTCAGTAGTGACTTTAACATGATATGCTTCTGTTAAAAGTTATTTTTTAAGTCTTATGGATGTTAAAAGGACAGCTTAAGGACTACTTAGCGCTGTATTCTTTGGGGGTTGTATTTGTATTAATGGTTGCTAAGATGGCCACTGTATGTTTTAAAAAGGTTAACTTGAGTTCTTGAATAAACATTGTTCTATTGTTTGGCTTTAAAAAATACTTTTCCATTTCTGCTGTAACACACCGTGTGCTCCCCATACCACAATCTATTAAAAGTTGTGGGTCAGGTGAACTCCAAGATACAGTTTGGGGTTCTCTAAACCCTGGCCCATAACAAATTGGGGGCTCATCTGGGATAAAAGTCTATCTATTGGATTGGCTTAGTGAACTTAAAGACAGTGAGGGGTGAGCATATTGTGGTTGCTTTTCAGGTGTGGTATTCTAGTTTAAGTGGGGAGTGTGTTGTGGACAATGGCTCTTTCAGAGGCTCAGATGTTTTTGGGGGTGGAGACGGTCACACGCAGTACCTTACGGACAGAGACTAAAAGCAGGCTGTTAGATGTGGCAAAACATTGCAGTTAACATTACCTGACAAAATGCAAAAAGATGAGGCAATTATGGTGGTGGCTAAGCATTTAAAGTTGCCTGAGACACAGTTTGACTCATTGGAAATGGCACAACTTCAGTTACAAATTAAACAAACGGAACATGAGAAAGAATTAAGCAGCTTGAATACAAAAGGGATAGAAAGGAAAAAGAGAGAGAGAGAGGAAAAAGAAAGAGAAAGGGAGATACAGATCATGGAAAAAGATAAAGAGAGAGAGTTTGAACTTCAGAAAATGGCCATGAAACATGACAGTCAGTTAACATTGGCAGGCGTAAAGGGAAACGTACAGTTGGATGATAGTGATGAGGATAGTGAGAAAGAGTGTCATAGGCAATGGGCGAGAGAGTAAATCTTTCCGAGGACGTTATTCCCATGTTGCCGCGGTGATGAATGGAAATATCCTGCTGGTTGTCGGGGGATACAGCGGTCAACCTATGGGTGATCTCATAGCCTACAAGGTTCCAATATTTGTGTCTCAAGTGCTGGTGCAAAATGTAAGTACAGATTGCCTGTTTGGTGGAATATCACATCCGCCATGTGAGCATGGCTTAAGCAACTGGGGGGACCAGCGAGTCACGAAGGACCGTGAGGAACCACAAAGTCGAGAGTAAAAGTGGACTCGGGATGAAATGTAGCATCTTGTAGGAACCTCAAAGAGGGTACTGAAAGTGATATGGGGGTGGAGGATGCACTAACACACATTCCTTGTAACTGGCATATAGTCTGAGACTGTTAAAACTGATCTCTACACTGGCGAAACCTGAAAAGGACACAGCTTGGTGTCAGCTGGAAGTTGCACTCGTCATCCCCGGGTCTCAGATGGCATGTCAGACAGGGCCCCTTCCATTTGGGATTGGATGACTGACACGCCTCCCTCTTGGCTCCCGGCCCTGTCTAGGGCGGGGTGTCAGACAAAGAACAAAGAAAAATTACAGCACAGGAACAGGCCCTTCGGCCCTCCAAGCCTGCGCCGATCCAGATCTAAACTATCACCTATTTTCTATGGATCTGTATCCATCTGCTCCTGCCCATTCATATATCTGTCTAGATACATCTTAAATGACGCTATCGTGCCCGCCTCTACCACCTCCGCCGGCAATGCGTTCCAGGCACCCACCACCCTCTGCGTAAAGAACTTTCCACGCACATCTCCCTTAAACTTTTCCCCTCTTACCTTGAACTTGTGACCCCTAGTAATTGAGTGCCCCACTCTGGGCAAAAAGCTTCTTGCTATCCACCCTGTCTATACCTCTCATGATTTTGTAGACCTCAATGAGGTCCCCTCTCAACCTCTGTCTTTCTAATGACAATAATCCTAATCTACTCAACCTCTCTTCATAGCTAGCGCCCTCCATACCAGGCAACGTCCTGGTGAACCTCCTCTGCACCTTGGGGGATGTAAAAGGGGAGGCGGAGTTGCGCTACTTGTTCGGGAGAATATCACAGCTATACTGCGAGAGGACACCTCCGAGGGCAGTGAGGCTATATGGGTAGAGATCAGGAATAAGAAGGGTGCAGTCACAATGTTGGGGGTATACTACAGGCCTCCCAACAGCCAGCGGGAGATAGAGGAGCAGATAGGTAGACAGATTTTGGAAAAGAGTAAAAACAACAGGGTTGTGGTGATGGGAGACTTCAACTTCCCCAATATTGACTGGGACTCACTTAGTGCCAGGGGCTTAGACGGGGCGGAGTTTGAAAGGAGCATCCAGGAGGGCTTCTTAAAACAATATGTAAACAGTCCAACTAGGGAAGGGGCGGTACTGGACCTGGTATTGGGGAATGAGCCCGGCCAGGTGGTAGATGTTTCAGTAGGGGAGCATTTCGGTAACAGTGACCACAATTCAGTAAGTTTTAAAGTACTGGTGGACAAGGATAAGAGTGGTCCGAGGATGAATGTGCTAAATTGGGGGAAGGCTAATTATAACAATATTAGGCGGGAACTGAAGAACATAGATTGGGGGCGAATGTTTGAGGGCAGATCAACATCTGACATGTGGGAGGCTTTCAAGTGTCAGTTGAAAGGAATACAGGACAGGCATGTTCCTGTGAGGAAGAAAGATAAATACGGCAATTTTCGGGAACCTTGGATGACGAGTGATATTGTAGGCCTCGTCAAAAAGAAAAAGGAGGCATTTGTCAGGGCTAAAAGGCTGGGAACAGACGAAGCCTGTGTGGCATATAAGGAAAGTAGGAAGGAACTTAAGCAAGGAGTCAGGAGGGCTAGAAGGGGTCATGAAAAGTCATTGGCAAATAGGGTTAAGGAAAATCCCAAGGCTTTTTACACGTACATAAAAAGCAAGAGGGTAGCCAGGGAAAGGGTTGGCCCACTGAAGGATAGGCAAGGGAATCTAAGTGTGGAGCCAGAGGAAATGGGCGAGGTACTAAATGAATACTTTGCATCAGTATTCACCAAAGAGAAGGAATTGGTAGATGTTGAGTCTGGAGAAGGGGGTGTAGATAGCCTGGGTCACATTGTGATCCAAAAAGACGAGGTGTTGGGTGTCTTAAAAAATATTAAGGTAGATAGGTCCCCAGGGCCTGATGGGATCGACCCCAGAATACTGAAGGAGGCTGGAGAGGAAATTGCTGAGGCCTTGACAGAAATCTTTGGATCCTCGCTGTCTTCAGGGGATGTTCCGGAGGACTGGAGAATAGCCAATGTTGTTCCTCTGTTTAAGAAGGGTAGCAAGGATAATCCCGGGAACTACAGGCCGGTGAGCCTTACTTCAATGGTAGGGAAATTACTGGAGAGAATTCTTCGAGACAGGATCTACTCCCATTTGGAAGCAAATGGACGTATTAGTGAGAGGCAGCACGGTTTTGTGACGGGGAGGTCGTGTCTCACTAACTTGATAGAGTTTTTCGAGGAGGTCACTAAGATGATTGATGCAGGTAGGGCAGTAGATGTTGTCTGTATGGACTTCAGTAAGGCCTTTGACAAGGTCCCTCATGGTAGACTAGTACAAAAGGTGAAGTCACACGGGATCAGGGGTGAACTGGCAGGGTGGATACAGAACTGGCTAGGCCATAGAAGGCAGAGGGTAGCAATGGAGGGATGCTTTTCTAATTGGAGGGCTGTGACCAGTGGTGTTCCACAGGGATCGGTGTTGGGACCTTTGCTGTTTGTAGTATATATAAATGATTTGGAGGAAAATGTAACTGGTCTGATTAGTAAGTTTGCAGACGACACAAAGGTTGGTGGAATTGCGGATAGCGATGAGGACTGTCTGAGGATACAGCAGGATTTAGGGGCGACCTGAGAGAGGTATACAAAATTATGAGGGGCATAGACAGAGTGGATAGTCAGAGGCTTTTCCCCAGGGTAGAGGGGTCAATTACTAGGGGGCATAGGTTTAAGGTGAGAGGGGCAAGGTTTAGAGTAGATGTACGAGGCAAGTTTTTTACGCAGAGGGTAGTGGGTACCTGGAACTCGCTACCGGAGGAGGTAGTGGAAGCAGGGACGATAGGGGCATCTTGACAAATATATGAATAGGATGGGAATAGAAGGATACGGACCCAGGAAGTGTAGAAGATTGTAGTTTAATCGGGCAGTATGGTCGGCACGGGCTTGGAGGGCCGAAGGGCCTGTTCCTGTGCTGTACATTTCTTTGTTCTTTGTTCTAGTCGAAGGCTTGGTGGGGATCTATTTAAATATGTCCAAGCATTGCCAAAGTTTGATGAGAAGGAGGTAGAAGCCTTTTTCATTTCATTTTAGAAGATAGTGAAACAAATGAAATGGCCACAGGACATGTGGGTATTACTGATTCAAACAAAGCTGGTAGGTAGGGCTAGAGCGTCATAGTCGAAGGCTTGGTGGGGATCTATTTAAATATGTCCAAGCATTGCCAAGGTTTGATGAGAAGGAGGTAGAAGCCTTTTTCATTTCATTTGAGAAGGTAGCTAAACAAATGAAATGGCCACAGGACATGTGGGTATTACTGATTCAAACAAAGCTGGTATGTAGGGCTAGTGAAGTGTTTGCATCACTACCGGAGGAGGTATCTGGGACATACGAGGAGGTGAAAAAATCCATCTTGGGTGCATATGAACGAGTGCCTGAAGCCTACAGTCAAAGGTTTAGAAATTTAAGGAAAGTATTTGGTCAAACATACATGCAGTTTGAAAGGATTCAGAGTAATTTTGATAGGTGGGTAAGGGCTTTGAAAATAGACCAAACGTATGAAGCTCTCAGAGAAATTATACTTTTGGAGGAGTTTAAAAATTCAATTCCTGATGTAGTGAGAACTCATATGGAAGAGCAGAGGGTTAAAACTGCAAGGTTAGCAGCAGAAATGGCAGATGATTATGATTCAGTTCAAATATCAAAGCTTGGTTTCCGACATCAGTTTCAGCCTGTGAGGGATAGAAACTGGGGACATGAGAAATACTGAAGTGGCAGAGGTAAAGGTGATCCGATGGGAAATAATGAGAGTATACCACAGGTTAAAAAAGAAATCCAGGAGGGTGGAAGAGACATAGACAATCATAGAATTTACAGTGCAGAAGGAGGCCATTCGGACCATCGAGTCTGCACCGGCTCTTGGAAAGAGCACCCTACCCAAGGTCCACACCTCCACCCTATCCCCATAACCCAGCAACCCCACCCAACACTAAGGGCAATTTTGGACACTAAGGGCAATTTAGCATGGCCAATCCACCTAACCTGCACATCTTTGGACTGTGGGAGGAAACCGGAGCACCCGGAGGAAACCCACGCACACACGGGGAGCATGTGCAGACTCCGCACAGACAGTGACCCAAGCCGGAATCGAACCTGGGACCCTGGAGCTGTGAAGCAATTGTGCTAACCACCATGCTACCGTGCTGCCCTTGAAAAGTTTCAAATGTTTTCACTGTAATAAACTAGGCCATGTAAAGTCACAGTGTTGGTGGTTGAAGAAAAGCACTGTGAAGGCTGATGTGGTAAAACAGGATAAGACAGTGGGGTTTGTTAAAGTGGTAAAGGAAAGCCCAAGTGAAGCGAAGGAGGTGCAAAATATTGTACAGCCTGATCAAGAGGTGATTGATAAGAAGGTGCCAGATCTCTTTAAAGAATTTACCTGTGTGGGTAAAGTTTACTCATGTGTATCAGGAGGAGCAGGTAAAGAAGTCACAATTTTAAGAGATACGGGAGCGAGTCAATCTTTAATGGTAAGAGATGAGGAGTTATGTAGTTTGGGAAGAACGTTGCCAGAAAAGGTGGTGATATGTGGAATTCAGGATGAGAGTAGTGTTCCATTATATAAGGCAAGGTTGGAAAAGTCCAGTGAAGAGTGGTGAAGTGGTAGTAGGAGTAATAGAGAAACTATCTTGTCCAGGAATACAGTTTATCTTGGGTAATGATATAGTTCGATCGAAGGTGGGAGTGATACCTACTGTGGTTGATAAGCCAGTGCAAAATCAGACAACTGAAGTGTTGAAGGACGAATATCCTGGGATGTTTCTGGATTGTGTAGTAACAAGGTCGCAAAGTCACAGGTTACGACAAGAGGAGAAATCAAAGAGTGAAGATGAAGTTGAAGTGCAATTATCAGAAACGATTTTTGATCAGGTGGTTGAAAAAGAACAAGAACAGGTGGAGGATGAGGCGGATATTTTTAGAGGAGTTATATTTTGGCGGAGTTACAACAGAAAGATGTAGAAATAAACCGGATGTATCAGAAAGCATACATGGAAGGGGAATCTGCATGTATACCAGAGTGTTATTACCGTAAAAGTGGTGTCTTGATGAGAAAATGGAGACCTTTACATATGCAGGTGGATGAAAAGTGGGCAGAAGTTCATCAAGTAGTATTGCCGGTAGGGTATAGAAAGGAGGTGTTGCTCATGAGGTACCAGTGGGAAGTCATTTGGGAATAAGGAAAACTCGAGCTAAAATCCAAAAACATTTTTATTGGCCTGGACTACATAAAGGTGTAGTTAAATTTTGTCAATCATGTCACACATGTCAAGTGATAGGGAAACCTCAAGCAGTGATAAAACCAGCGCCCTTAAGACCCATTCCAGCATTTGAGGAACCTTTTACAAGGGTCCTAATTGATTGCGTGGGACCGCTTCCTAAAACGAAAAGTGGGATCAATATCTTTTGACTATAATGGATGTGTCTACTAGGTTTCCAGAGGCCATTCCATTACGTAATATTACAACTAAAAATATTGTGGAGGAGTTACTTAAATTCTTTACTAGATATGGACTACCCACGGAAATACAATCGCATTAAGGATCGAATTTTACCTCAAGGTTATTCAAAGAAGTTATGGATCGCTTAGGAATAAACAATTTAAATTAACTGCGTACCATCCAAAATCGTAGGGAGCGTTAGAAAGGTGGCATCAGACATTAAAGACAATGTTGAGAGCTTATTGTCACGATTATCCAGAGGATTGAGATAAAGGAATTCCATTTGTACGGTTTGCAATTAAGATGCACCTAATGAGTCAACCAAATTTAGTGCTTTTGAACTAAGTTTTGGTCATGAGGTAAGAGGACCACTTAAATTGATTAAGGAAAAATTGGTGAGTGAGAAATCGGAAATTACATTATTGGATTACGTGTCAAATTTTAGGGAACGATTAAATAGAGCAGGTAAATTGGCGAGACAACATTTAAAAGTTGCACAAAATGTGATGAAACGTGTAGCGGACAAGAAATCCAAAGTTCGTAGTTTTGCCATTGGAGATAAAGTTTTGGTGTTGTTACCAGTGGTAGGTGAGCCTTTAAAAGGTTTTGTGGACCTTATCAGATAAAAAGTAAATAAAGTGTGGTGAATGATGTGGTACAAACACCAGATAGAAGGAAAAATCACCGAGTGCGTCATGTGAATATGCTTAAAAGGTACTTTGAAAGGGAAGGAGAGAAAGAGGAGGTTTTAATGATTCTAACTCAAAGTGACGAACCAAATCCAGATGACTGTGAATTTGACATACCTCAAATTAAATTGGAAAAAGAGGATGTTATTAAAAATTGGGATAAATTGTTGAGTTACCTTCCAGAGGAAAAACGAACTGACCTGAAAGAGTTATTGATATCTAGAAGTCAACTATTTCCTAACACACCTGATAGGTAAAAGATAGCTATTTAGGATAAATATTAAGCCCCAGTTTTACCCATTTTAAATTAAGGATTTCAACACTCTCATAACCTCAGGTCATCTCAAAACATTAGGCTTACAAAACAGCATAACACAGCATAATTCACTTTACTAAGCTCCATTATTCTAGCAAGACAGTACAACATAAAAACACATAATTCAACAGAAACACAAAAGAACCTGATACATGCAAAAGCAGTAGAGATTAAAACAAACACGTTGACTGAACAAATGAATACATTTTCCAAGACAGTGTCCAAGGACAGGGCAGATTCCATAGCAACAGCATAGCAACTGCAGAGTAACATGAAGGCGCTATTGTTATAACAGCTAAGTCAGCAAGAGACCAGTTCAAGCTGGTCGCAATAACAGCACAGTATCGCATTCCTTAACATATACAAGTATGTAGACCCGAAACAATTAAAACTAATGTTGGAGGACTTCCGGTTGCGGCCATGCCTGAATAGGTTGCACGTTCGGCAGCTCCCGCCGGGAATGGACTTTAGGGCTCTCTAGAGGGGCCCCAACGGCACTTGTTCGACTGCTTCCAGTGTGGGAAGGTGACAGTAAGGTCCCCCGACAGTATATGGATTGGACCAGGAGTGGAGCAGTGAAAAAAGGGATCTTGGAGCAGCGAAAAGTGAGAGGGAGAAAAAGCAAGATGGCGGCGGGTGGAGACCAAGCAGCATGGGCGCAGTGGTCGCAGGAGCAGCAGGAGTTTCTTAAACGCTGCTTTGAGGAGCTGAAGACAGAAATGCTGGCGCCAATGAAGGCGGCGATTGAGAAGCTAGTGGAGACCCAGAGGGCCCAGGGGGCGGCGATTCGGGAGGTGCGGCAGAAAGCCTCGGAGAACAAGGATGAGATCTTGGGCCTGGTGGCGAAGGTGGAGGCACACGAGGCTCTGCACAAGAGGTGGGCGGAAAGATTTGAGGACCTGGAGAATAGGTCGAGGAGGAAGAATCTTCGGATTCTGGGTCTCCCTGAAGGAGTTGAGGGGCCCAATACCGGGGCATATGTGAGCACGATGCTCAATTTGCTGATGGGCGCGGGAGCCTTCCCGAGCCCACTGGAGCTAGATGGGGCTCATCGGGTGCTGGCAAGGAGACCCAAGGCCAACGAGCCACCAAGGGCTGTAGTGGTGAGGTTTCACCGCTTTGTGGATAGAGAGTGTGTCTTGAGATGGGCCGAGAAAGAGCGGAGCAGCAGGTGGGAGAACACGGAGATCCGAATCTACCAGGACTGGAGTGCAGAGGTGGCCAAGAAGAGAGCTGGCTTTAATCGGGCCAAGGCGGAGCTCTATCGGAAGGGGGTGAAGTTCGG
Source organism: Scyliorhinus torazame (assembly GCF_047496885.1). Classification (NCBI taxonomy): domain Eukaryota; kingdom Metazoa; phylum Chordata; class Chondrichthyes; order Carcharhiniformes; family Scyliorhinidae; genus Scyliorhinus; species Scyliorhinus torazame. The sequence goes on from NC_092718.1 coordinate 139,306,132, forward strand.
TATGCTGCAGCCAGCGCGATTGTGGGTCACATTCCAAGATCGGCACCACTATTTCGAAACGCCTGAGGAGGCTTGGAGCTTCATACAGACTGAAAAGTTGGACTCAAATTGAGGGTCTGTGGTTGTGGGGGGATGTCTGCTGTATATATGGTTTTAACTACGTGTAGGGAATGTTCTCTTGGTTGGGTGCTGGATGGGGACGGGTGAAGGGATTTGATGGGGAGGCTGTGGGAGAATGTGGGCGCCGGTGTTGGAGGAAGGGGAGGCCCGGGGATGGGGGAATTGAGATAAGGCCGCAAAAGGAGCTACACCAGAGGGGGCGGGGCCAGCTCAGGAAAGCACGGGCTTTTTCCCGCGCTAGGGAAGGACGGCAGTGGGGGTCGGAGGAGCGCACACTGGCTGCTAAGGAGGAGGGGGAGGGGGGATTTCCCACACTGGGGGGGTCGTTGGGAAGGCGGGAGAGGCCAGGGTCAGCAGGAGTCAGCTGACTTACGGGAGTGTTATGGGGGGAGCAAAAGAGCTAGATATGGATCTAGCGGAGGGGGAGGGGGGGTATAGGGTTGCTGCTGCATTGGCCAATGGGGAACTGGAAATAGGAGAGGTGGTCGGGGCGGGGGTCTGCTGCCTGGGGGACTGGAGGGTGGGGGAGGCGCGGGCACGTGACTGGCCGAGAAAAGGAGATGGCTAGTCGGCAGGGAGGGGGGGGGGTGAGAGGCCCGTCAATCCAGCTGATAACTTGGAATGTGAGGGGCCTGAATGGGCTGGTTAAGAGGGCCCGAGTGTTCGCGCACTTAAACGGACTGAAGGCAGATGTGGTCATGCTTCAGGAGACACATTTGAAGGTGGCAGACCAGGTCAGGTTGAGAAAGGGATGGGTAGGACAGGTATTCCATTCGGGGCTGGATGCGAAGAACAGAGGGGTTGCAATACTGGTGGGGAAGCGGGTGTCGTTTGAGGCCAAGAATATTGTAGTGGATAATGGAGGTCGATACGTGATGGTGAGCGGTAGGTTGCAGGGGGTGTGGGTGGTGCTGGTAAACGTATACGCCCCAAATTGGGATGATGCCGGATTTATGAAGCGCATGCTGGGTCGGATTCCGGACCTGGAGGCAGGAAGCTTCACGGTGCTGGATCCAGCATTAGATCACTCCAGATCCAAGACGGGGAAGAGGCCGGCTGTGGCCAAGGTGCTTAGGGGGTTTATGGACCAGATTGGGGGGGGGGGGGGGGGAGTGGATCCATGGAGGTTTGCTAGGCCCCTGGCCAGGGAATTCTCATTCTTTTCCCATGTACATAGAGCCTACTCAAGGATAAATTTTTTTGTTTTGAGTAGGGCGCTAATCCCGAAAGTGGAAGGAACGGAGTATTCGGCCATAGCCATCTCAGACCACACCCCGCACTGCGTGGAGCTGAAGTTAGGAGAGGAAAGGGACCAGCGCCCGCTGTGGCGTCTTGATGTGGGATTACTAGTGGATGAGGAAGGGTGCGGGGGTGCATGGAGAGATGCTTGGAGGCCAATGACAACGGAGAGGTGCAGGTGGGGGTAGTCTGGGAGGCGTTGAAGGCGGTGGTCAGGGTAGAGTTAATCTCCATTAGGGCCCACAGGGAGAAGGGAGAGGGCAGGGAGAGGGAGAGGTTGGTGGGGGACATCTGAAGGGTGGACAGGAGATATGTAGAGGCCCCCGAAAAAGGATTACTTAGGGAGCGGAGAAGCCTCCAGACGGAGTTTGACCTGTTGACCACAGGGAAAGCAGAGGCACAGTGGAGGAAAGCACAGGGGGCGACGTACGAGTATGGGGAGAAGGCGAGCCGAATGCTGGCACACCAGCTCCGTAAGAGGGTGGCAGCGAGGGAGATAGGTGGAGTTAAGGATAGCAGGGAGAATACGGTGCGGAGTGCGGTGAGGGTAAATGAGGTATTTAAGGACTTCTATGAGGAGCTGTACAGATCTGAGCCCCCAGCGGGGGAAGAGGGGATGCGACGAACATAGTACGTAGAACATAGAAAATACAGCACAGAACAGGCCCTTCGGCCCACGATGTTGTGCCGAACCTTTGTCCTAGATTAATCATAGATTATCATTGAATTTACAGTGCAGAAGGAGGCCATTCGGCCCTTTGAGTCTGCACCGGCTCTTGGAAAGAGCACCCTACCCAAACTCAACACCTCCACCCAACACCAAGGGCAATTTTGGACACAAAGGGCAATTTATCATGGCCAATCCACCTAACCTGCACAACTTTGGACTGTGGGAGGAAACCAGAGCACCCGGAGGAAACCCACGCAGACACGGGGAGGATGTGCAGACTCCGCACAGACAGTGATCCAAGCCGGAATCGAACCTGGGACCCTGGAGCTGTGAAGCAATTGTGCTATCCACAATGCTACCGTGCTGCCCTTAAGAACAAATAAATCTACACTATATCATTTTACCGTAATCCATGTACCTATCCAATAGCTGCTTGAAGGTCCCTAATGTTTCCGACACAACTACTTCCACAGGCAGTGCCCCCACTACTCTCTGGGGAAAGAACCTACCTCTGATATCCCTCCTATATCTTCCACCTTTCACCTTAAATTTATGTCCCCTTGTAATGGTTTGTTCCACCCGGGGAAAAAGTCTCTGACTGTCTACTCTATCTATTCCCCTGATCATCTTATAAACCTTTATCAAGTCGCCCCTCATCCTTCTCCGTTCTAATGAGAAAAGGCCTAGCACCCTCAACCTTTCCTCGTAAGACCTACTCTCCATTCCAGGCAACATCCTGGTAAATCTCCTTTGCACCTTTTCCAAAGCTTCCACATCCTTCCTAAAATGAGGCGACCAGAACTGTACACAGTACTCCAAATGTGGCCTTACCAAAGTTTTGTACAGCTGCATCATCACCTCACGGCTCTTAATTTCAATCCCTCTGTTAATGAACGCGAGCACACCATAGGCCTTCTTCACAGCTCTATCCACTTGAGTGGCAACTTTCAAAGATGTATGAACATAGACCCCAAGATCTCTCTGCTCCTCCACATTGCCAAGAACTCTACCGTTAACCCTGTATTCCGTATTCATATTTGTCCTTCCAAAATGGACAATCTCACACTTTTCAGGGTTAAACTCCATCTGCCACTTCTCAGCCCAGCTCTGCATCCTATCTATGTCTCTTTGCAGCCGACAACAGCCCTCCTTACTATCCACAACTCCACCAATCTTCGTATCGTCTACAAATTTACTGACCCACCCTTCAACTCCCTCATCCAAGTCATGAATGAAAATCACAAACAGCAGAGGACCCAGAACTGATCCCTGCGGTACGCCACTGTTAACTGGGATCCAGGCTGAATATTTGCCATCCACCACATCTCTCTGACTTTTATCGGTTAGCCAGTTCGTAATCCAACTGGCCAAATTTCCCACTATCCCATGCCTCCTTACTTTCTGCAGAAGCCTCCCCTGGGGAACCTTATCAAATGCCTTACTAAAATCCATGTACACTACATCCACTGCTTTACCTTCATCCACATGCTTGGTCACCTCCTCAAAGAATTCAATAAGACTTGTAAGGCAAGACCTACCCCTCACAAATCCGTGCTGACTATCCCTAATCAAGCAGTGTCTTTCCAGATGCTCAGAAATCCTATCCTTCAGTACCCTTTCCATTACTTTGCCTACCACCGAAGTAAGACTAACTGGCCTGTAATTCCCAGGATTATCCCTAGTCCCTTTTTTGAACAGGGGCACGACATTCGCCACTCTCCAATCTCCTGGTACCACCCCTGTTGACAGTGAGGACGAAAAGATCATTGCCAACGGCTCTGCAATTTCATCTCTTGCTTCCTATAGAATCCTTGGATATATCCCGTCAGGCCCGGGGGACTTGTCTATCCTCAAGTTTTTCAAAATGCCCAACACATCTTCCTTCCTAACAAGTATTTCCTCGAGCTTACCAATCTGTTTCACACTGTCCTCTCTAACAATATCGCCCCTCTCATTTGTAAATACAGAAGAAAAGTACTCGTTCAAGACCTCTCCTATCTCTTCAGACTCAATCTCCCGCTACTGTCATTGATCGGACCTACCCTCGCTCTAGTCATTCTCATATTTCTCACATGTGTAAAAGGCCTTGGGGTTTTCCTTGATCCTACCCGCCAAAGATTGTTCATGCCCTCTCTTAGCTCTCCTAATCCCTTTCTTCAGTTCCCTCCTGGCTATCTTGTATCCCTCCAATGCCCTGTCTGAACCTTGTTTCCTCAGCCTTACAGAAGTCTCCTTTTTCCTCTTAACAAGACATTCAACCTCTTGTCAACCATGGTTCCCTCACTCGACCATCTCTTCCCTGCCTGACAGGGACATACGTATCAAGGACACGTAGTACCTGTTCCTTGAACAAGTTCCACATTTCACTTGTGTCCTTCCCTGACAGCCTATGTTCCCAACTTATGCACTTCAATTCTTGTCTGACAACATCATATTTACCCTTCCCCCAATTGTAAACCTTGCCCTGTTGCACGCACCTATCCCTCTCCATTACTAAAGTGAAAGTCACAGAATTGTGGTCACTATCTCCAAAATACTCCCCCACTAACAAATCTATCACTTGCCCTGGTTCATTACCAAGTACTAAATCCAATATTGCCCCTCCTCTGGTTGGACAATCTACATACTGTGTTAGAAAAGCTTCCTGGACACACTGCACAAACACCACCCCATCCAAGCTATTTGATCTAAATATTTCCACTCAATATTTGGGAAGTTAAAGTCACCCATGACTACTACCCTGTGACTTCTGCACCTTTCCAAAATCTGTTTCCCAATCTGTTCCTCCACATCTCTGCTACTATTGGGGGGCCTACAGAAAACTCCTAACAAGGTGACTGCTCCTTTCCTATTTCTGACTTCAACCCATACTACCTCAGTAGGGTGATACTCCTCAAACTGCCTTTCTGCAGCTGTTATACTATCTCTAATTAACAATGCCACCCCCCCCCCCCCCACCTCTTTCACCCCCCTCCCTAATCTTATTGAAACATCTATAACCAGGGACCTCCAACAACCATTTCTGCCCCTCTTCTATCCAAGTTTCCGTGATGGCCACCACATCGTAGTCCCAAGTACCGATCCATGCCTTAAGTTCACCCACCTTATTCCTGATGCTTCTTGCGTTGAAGTATACACACTTCAACCCATCTCCTTGCCTGCAAGTACTCTCCTTTGTCAGTGTTCCCTTCCCCACTGCCTCATTACACGCTTTGGCGTCCTGAATATCGGCTACCTTAGTTGCTGGACTACAAATCCGGTTCCCATTCCCCTGCCAAATTAGTTTAAATCCTCCCGAAGAGTACTAGAAAACCTCCCTCCCAGGATATTGGTGCCCCTCTGGTTCAGATGCAACCCGTCCATGCTTGTACCTTCCCTAGAATGTGCTCCAATTATCCAAATACCTGAAGCCCTCCCTCCTACACCATTCCTGCAGCCACGTGTTCAGCTGCACTCTCTCCCTATTCCTAGCCTCGCTATCACGTGGCACCGGCAACAAACCAGAGATGACAACTCTGTCTGTCCTGGCTTTTAACTTCCAGCCTAACTCCCTAAACTTGTTTGTTACCTCCACACCCCTTTTCCTACCTATGTCGTTGGTACCAATATGCACCACGACTTCTGGCTGCTCCCCCTCCCCCTTAAGGATCCTGAAGACACGATCCGAGACATCCCTGGCCCTGGCACCCGGGAGGCAACATACCTTCCGGGATTCTCGCTCGTGACCACAGAATCTCCTATCTATTCCCCTAACCATTGAATCTCCTACAACTATTGCTTTTCTATTCTCCCCCCTTCCCTTCTGAGCCCCAGAGCCAGACTCAGTGCCAGAGACCTGGCCGCTAGGGCCTTCCCCCGGTAGGTCATCCACCCCAACAGCATCCAAAACGGTATACTTGTTTTGAAGGGGAACGGCCACGAGGGATCCCTGCACTGTCTGCCTGTTTGTTTTTTTCCCCCTGACTGTAACCCAGCTATTCTTGTCCTGTACCTTGGGTTTGGTTACCTCCCTGTAACTCTTCTGTATCACCCCCTCTGCCTCCCGGATGATCCGAAGTTCACCCAGCTTCAGCTCCAGTTCCCTAACACGGTCTTTGAGGAGCTGAAGTTGGGTGCACTTCCCGCAGGTATAGTCAGCGGGGACACCGGTGGTATCCCTCACCACCCACATCCTACAGGAGGAGCATGCAACTGGCCTAGCCTCCATCCCCTCTTACCTGACAGAATATAGCTGCCCTGTGGACTAACTCGATCTCCGCCCTCCGACTCTGCTCCCAGTCAGCTACACGTTCTGTAAACTCCTGGCTCTCTTCTCACTCTTTGCGGAAATGTCGGAAACAAAATGAAAGGAGCACCTTACTCCCTCCTCACCTAACACGATCAATTACTAGGGGGCATAGGTTTAAGGTGAGAGGGGCAAGGTTTAGAGTTGATGTACGAGGCAAGTTTTTTACGCAGAGGGTAGTGGGTGCTGGAACTCGCTACCGGAGGAGGTGGTGGAAGCAGGGACGATAGTGACATTTAAGGGGCATCTTGACAAATACACGAATAGGATGGGAATAGAAGGATACGGACCCAGGAAGTGTAGAAGAGTGTAGTTTAGTCGGGCAGCATGGTCGGCACGGGCTTGGAGGGCCGAAGGGCCTGTTCCTGTGCTGTACATTTCTTTGTTCTTTGTTTGTTCTAACACCCTCGGTCACCAAAATCTTACTATAGCACTCAAATGCACCAAATTCAGCACTCAGTGCAAACAAAGTCTGCACTGTAGGGGATCACTTTTTTTGGATGACTTTTGGATCAACTGAGGTTCCCGAGGGTGGAGGAGCAGGAGGTGGCTGGTTTAGGGGCACCAATTGGGTTGGAGGAGCTGGTTAAAGGATTAGGGAACATGCAGGCGGGGAAGCCCGGGGCCAGATGGGTTCCTGGTCGGGTTTTATAGGAAATATGTGGACCTGCTAGGCCTGTTGTTAGTGAGGACTTTCAATGAGGCAAGGGAGAGGGGGACCCTGCCCCCGACAATGTCCGGGGCGCTGATCTCGCTGATTCTGAAGCGGGAGAAGGACCCACTGCAATGTGGGTCGTATAGACTGATCTCGCTCCTCAATGTGGATGCTAAGTTGCTGGCAAAAGTGCTGGCTACGAGAATTGAGGACTGTGTCCCTGGGGTGATTCATGAGGACCAGGCGGGAATTGTAAAGGGCAGGCAGCTAAACACTAATGTGCGGAGGCTCCTCAACGTGATTATGATGCCATCGGCGGAGAGGCGGAGGTAGTGGCAGCTATGGACGCGGAGAAGGCCTTCGACCGGGTGGAGTGGGAGTATCTGTGTGAAGTGTTGCGGAGGTTTGGGTTCGGGGAGGGGTTTATTAGTTGGGTCAGGCTGCTATATGGAGCCCCGGTGGCGAGTGTGGCTACGAATCGGCGGAGGTCGGAGCACTTTCGGCTGTACCGAAGGACGAGGCAGGGGTGCTCCCTGTCCCCCTCGTTGTTTGCATTGGCAATTGAGCCTTTGGCCATGGCACAAAGGGAGTCCAGGAAATGGAGGGGGTTGGTCCGAGGGGGAGAGGAACATCGGGTGTCGCTGTATGCGGATGACCTGTTGCTGTATGTGGCAGATCCAGTGGAGGAGATGGTGGAGGTCATGCGGATCCTAAGGGAGTTTGGGGACTTCTCGGGCTATAAGCTCAACGTAAGGAAAAGTGAGCTCTTTGTGGTGCATCCAAGGGACCAGGGAAGGGGGATAGACGACATACCATTGAAGAGGGCGGAAAGGAACTTTCGGTACTTGGGGATCCAGGTGGCTGGGAGCTGGGGGGCCCTGCACAAGCTCAATTTGACACGGTTGGTGGAGCAGATGGAGGAGGATTTCAAAAGATGGATGTGCTGCCACTCTCGCTAGCGGGCAGGGTACAGTCGGTTAAAATGCTGGTCCTCCCGAGGTTTCTCTTTGTGTTCCAGTGCCTTCCCATTATGATTCCCAAGGCCTTTTTCAAACGGGTAGGTAGGAGTATCATGGGGTTCGTGTGGGCAAATAAGACCCCGAGGGTAAAGAGGGTGTTTCTGGAGCGTAGCAGGGACAGGGGAGGGCTGGCGCTGCCAAATCTGTGCGGCTACTATTGGGCAGCCAACGTGGCGATGATACGTAAGTGGGTAATAGAGGGAGAGGGGGCGGCGTGGAAGAGGTTGGAGATGGCATCCTGCAGGGGCACGAGCCTGACGGTGCTGGTAACGGCACCGCTGCCGCTCTCGCCGACAAGGTACACCGCGAGTCCGGTGGTGGCAGCAACGCTGAAGATCTGGGGGCAGTGGAGACGGCATAGAGGTGAGATGGGAGCCTCGGTTTGGTCCCCGATTCGGGAGAACCATCAGTTCATCCCGGGAGGGATGGATGGGGGGTTTCGGAGCTGGCATCGGGCAGGGATCAGAAGAATGGGGGACCTGTTTATAGATGGGACGTTTGCGAGCCTAGGGGCGCTGGAGGAGAAGTTTGTGTTACCCCCGGGAAATGCGTTCAGGTATATGCAAGTGAGGGCGTTTGTGAGGCGGCAGGTGAGGGAATTCCCGTTGCTCCCGGCACAGAGGATTCAGGACAGGGTGATTTTGGGTGTATGGGTTGGAGAAGGCAAGGTTTCGGCGATCTATCAAGAGATGAAAGACGAGGAGGTGGTTTTGGTAGAGGAGCTAAAGGGCAAGTGGGAGGAGGAGCTTGGGGAGGAGATTGATGAGGGTCTGTGGGCTGATGCCCTGAGTAGGGTTAACTCCTCTTCCTCTTGCGCCAGGCTCAGCTTAATACAATTTAAGGTTACTCACAGAGCGCATATGACAGGGGCGAGGTTGAGTAGGTTCTTTGGGATGGAGGACAGGTGTGGGAGGTGCTCGGGAAGCCCTGCGAATCACGTCCACATGTTCTGGTCGTGCCCGGCACTGGATGGGTTCTGGACGGATTTCATGAGGACTATGTCCAAGGTGGTGAAAGTCCAGGTCAAGCCGAGTTGGGGGTTGGCATTATTTGGGGTAACGGACGAACCGGGAGTGCAGGAGGCGAAAGAGGCCGGTATTCTGGCCTTTGCGTCCCTGGTAACCCGGCGGAGGATCTTGCTATTATGGAAAGACACAAAGCCCCTCAGTGTGGAAGCCTGGATAAGTGACATGGCAGGGTTCATTAAGCTGGAGAGGATAAAGTTTGCCTTGAGAGGGTCTGTGCAGGGGTTTGCCTTGAGAGGGTCTGTGCAGGGGTTCTTCAGGCGGTGGCAACCGTTCCTAGACTATCTCGCGGAGCGCTAGGAGGAGGTCAGCAGCAGCAGCAACCCGGGGGGGGGGGGGGTCTCTGTCGGGGGGGGTATTTGGGCGGGGGGGGGGTTCCCCAAGGGTACTTTTGAATGTCATATGGGGGGGTTAATATATGCGGGAGAAACCCAATGTATAAGTAGTTTATTATTTTTGATTGTGGTGTGTGTTCTTTCTTCTTTTTGTTGTGGGGGGGGGGGGTTTGTTGGTTAAAAAAATTTTGTTGCAAAAATTTGAATAAACATATATTTTTAAAAAACGAATGTTGCACATACAAGACAGACAGCTAACCGTCAAATCAAACCCATTTGATTCTAACCCAAACCAATTAGGATTTCATAAGGGTGCAGATAGATGGCTAAAGACTGATATGATTTAGTATAACCGTGATGGTCCATACAGCCATCTTCATTCATGAATCATCTATATCTTGATCTAACTTACTCGCTGTCTCTCTATTTTTCATGTTTTCACTTTTCCACTAAATGCAAGCTGTTTGCCGTAAGCAAGGAAATCATTCACGGCCGCGCTTGCTGGTCCCATCAGGGGGGGCAAAGGCTTTGGCTGGGCTAATAGTGGAAATGGGAGGGGTGGACCCTTGGAGGCTTCTGCACCCGAGGGAACGGGAGTACTCGTTTTTCTCGGCAGTCCATAAGGTATACTCGCGGATTGTCTTTTTCGTGGTGGGGAAGGCTTTGCTGGCTGGGGTCAAGGGGTCGGAATACTCGGCAATTGCAGTGTCAGATCATGCTCCGCATTGGGTGGATATGGTATTGGAGAAGGGGGTAACGCAGAGGCCAGGGTGGAAATTAGATGTGGGACTTTTGGGGAACCAAGGGTACTGTGACAAAATTGAAAAGGTAATTAAGGAATATGTAGGTTTCAACTGTACGGGTGAGGTGTCGAAGGCAGTTGTCTGGGATTCTCTGAAGGCGGTGGTGAGGGGGGCGGTGATTTTGTTTGAGGCCAGGGTGGACAAAGAGGAGAGGTTGGAGTGGCACAGGGTAATAGATGAGATGTTGGAGGTAGATAGGAGTTATGCAGAAGATGGAGACCCAGCAAAGCTGGAAAAGAGGAAGGAACTACAGGCGAGCTTTGACCAACTATCTACTGTCATGCAAGAGTGCCTTTAAGAAATGGATGTGTAAGCAATGTACCTTTAAGAAAACAGTGATATCAGAGAGTGGGTGGAGCTCAGCTCAGTTCAGCCATTTTGCAGTTTGGTTTTGCAGTTTGGAAAAGTGCCTGGCTGTTTTTGCTGAGAGCAGTTTAAACGTGCCTGGCTGTTTTGCTGGAGCTGAAGGCAACCAAGCTAATATGTCTCTGCCATTCTACAGAAAAAATATATATCCTTTAACCTGATGTGATTTTGTTTAAAGGTGTTAAGTCACTTGGAAGTTTGAAGGAACATTTTAAGGAATTATTTACTGTTGCAATATTTTCTGAGTTATCTTTGAAGTAAGGGGTGTTAGGAGATCCAATGTTTATTTAAGATGTTAAGTTGAGTTCATGGAATAAACAGTGTTTTGTGTTTAAAAACCCACGTGTCCATAATTGTAATACCACACTAGGGAAAAGCCGTGTGCTAGGAAAAGCAACAAATACATTAAAGGGGGATGTTGGTTGAACACCATGATAGATTTTGGGGTTCTGAAAACGCCTCGCCCATTACACAACCAGGAAGGCGTGAGACGAGCAAGGGGGGGCAGTTTACGAACATGGAGATAAGTATGTTAGCAGGTCAGCTCCGGAGGGAAGCAGCGGGAAGGGAAATTGTTCAGGTGAGGGATAGGGCAGGGAATTTGGTGGGGACTCCGGATCTGATTAACAAGGTTTTTGAGGAATTTTATGAGAGGTTGTACAGGTCAGAGCCACCTGGGGCAAACCGTGGGATGCTGGAATTTCTAGATGGGTTGGAGTACCCGAGGCTAGGGGAGGGGGACAGGGCTACATTAGAAGGAGCGATAGTGGTGCAGGAGAGAAAGGATGCGATTGGGAGGATGCAGTCGGGGAAGGTGGCAGAGCCGGATGGGTTTCCAGTGGAATATTATAAAAAATTCAAGGACAAGCTGGCACCCCTGATGGTGGGGATGTTTGAAGAGGCGATAGGGAAGGGGGTGTTGCCACAAACTTTGGGGCAGGCATCGATTTCCCTGTTGCTAAAAAAACATAAGGATCCGACGGAGTGTGGGTCGTATTGGCCCATATCGCTTCTGAATGTGGACGCAAAAGTATTGGCAAAGGTACTGGCGGGTAGGCTGAAGGAGTGCCTCCCGAAGGTGATAGGTGAAGATCAGACGGGGTTCGTGAGAGGGAGGCAGCTCTTTTCAAACATTAGAAGGGTATTGAACGTTGTTATGGCACCGGCAGAGGGGAAGGAAACAGAGGTGGTTGTGGCACTGGACGCTGAGAAGGCGTTTGACCGGGTAGAATGGGGGTACTTGACGGCAGTTCTGGAGCGGTTTGGGATTGAACCAAGATTTGTGAACTGGGTAAAGCTACTATATAAGGAGCCGAGGGAGAGTGTCCGCACAAACATCAGCTCGAGATACTTCTCTCTCCACCGTGGGACTAGGCAGGGATGTCCCCCCTGCTGTTTGCACTCGCGATTGAGCCGTTACCCATCGCGTGAAGAAGTTCGGGGGTATGGAAAGGAATAGTGCGGGGGGGGGAATAGAGCACAGGGTGTCCTTATATGCCAATGACTTGCTGTTATACGTGTCATAACCGAGTGTGTCGATAGGGTGAATATTGGAGCTGCTTCGAGTGTTTGGTCTTTCTCAGGGTACAAACTAAATCTAGACAAGAGTGAGTATTTTGTGGTGTCTCGGCCGGGGTGGGGGCAGGGGTGGGGTGGGGGTTGCCATTCCGTAGGGCAGGGACTCACTTTAGGTACCTGGGAGTGCAGGTTGCCCGGGAGTGGGGATGGCTCCGCAGGTACAACATTTCTAGTTTGGTGGGGAGAGTGAAAGCTGATCTGGCAAGGTGGGATGGCCTCCCTCTGTCACTGGCGGGACGGTTACAGGCGGTTAAAATGAACGTGTTGCCGCAATTTCTGTTTTTCGTTCAATGTCTGCCAATTTTCCTGCCAAAGGCTTTTTTCAGAGCGATTGAGGGAAGGATTACGCCATTCATATGGGGAGGGAAGGTGGCCAGAGTTAGAAAGGTGCTGCTGCAGAGGTGAAGGCAGGCAGGGGGTTTGGGTCTTCCGAACCTGATGTATTACTACTGGGCGGCGAATGTGGAGAAGATGTGGAGCTGGGTCAGAGGGGTTGATTCCCAGTGGGTCAGAATGGAGGAGAGTTTGTGCAGGGGGTCGGGTTGAAAGCACTAGCGACAGCGTCGCTCCTGATAGCCCCGGGGAAATACTTGGAGTCGGGTAATAATAGCTTCATTGAGAATTTGGAGGCAGTTTCGCCAACACTTTGGGTTGGGGGCAGGGTCAAGGGAAATGCCGATTCGGGGGAACCACAGATTTGAGCCAGGGAGGTGGGACGGAAATTTTCGGAAATGGGAGGAGAAGGGGATTAAGACACTAAAAGATTTGTTTCTTAGGATCGATTTGCAGGACTGAAGGAGCTGGAAGCGAAGTATGGGCTGGAGCAGGGGGAGATGTTTAGACACATGCAGGTTTGAGATTTTACCAGAAAGGAGATACAGAGCTTCCCAGTGGATCCGGCCTCCACATTGCTGGAGGAGATGCTGATGACAGGGGGACTGGAGAAGGGGGTAGTATCAGCGGTTTACGGAGCTAATTTGGAAGAGGAGAAGGCACCACTGGAAGGGATCATAGCAAAGTGGGAGGAAGAGTTGGGAGAGGATATGGAGGAGGGGTTCTGGTGTGAGGTGCTCCGGAGAGTGAATGCCTCCACCTTGTGCGCGAGGTTGGGGCTGATACAGCTGAAGGTGGTATACAGAGCACACCTCACGAGGGCGAGGATGAGCCGATACTTTTGAGGGAGTGGAAGATGTGTGTGAACGTTGTGCCGGGTGGGGGGGGCGCTAATCACGTTCATATGTTTTGGTCCTGTCCAAAGCTAGAGAATTACTGGAAGGAGGTTTTTAGGGTAATTTCTAAAGTGGTGCACGTGAAACTGGACCGGGGCCCCCGGGTGGCCATATCCGGGGTGTCGGACCAGCCAGGGTTTGAAACGGGTGTGGAGGCAGTTGTAGCCTTCGCCTCGTTGATCGCCCGAAGGCGGATCCTGATGGGTTGGAGAGCAACCTCTTCACCCTGTGCCCTGGTGTAGCGAGGGGACCTGTTGGAATTCTTGACTCTTGAGAAGGTTAAGTTTGAACTGAGGGGAAGGATGGAGGGGTTCTACAATTCATGGACATTATTCATTATGCACTTTCAAGAAGTGGATAACATCGAACATTAGTTGGGGGGGGGGGGGGGTGGGAGGGTTGGGGGAGGAGGGCGGTGTGTGTTAATGGTGATTATGGGTGATTCCTGATTCCTTTTTGTCATTTGTTTATGTGAACATGCGGGCTAATGTTTGGGGTTTGGTGGGAGGATGGGATCATTGTTATTGATATGGGGATTGACATATTTGTTACTGATTGTTTATTGTTGGTGGGTGTAAATTTGGGAGAAAATGTGAAAAAGGAGAATAAATTTTTTTTTTTTTTAAAAAGCAAGAAAATCATTTCTGTATCATTTGAAAGTTAAATTGTGTACGAATTACTTCTCTTTGAGTCCTTTTGCATGCCGGACTTATTAGAGAATAAGATTTAAGTGATTCTCAATTGTGATCAAATGGAAGATAATAAACGATTCTTATTTGCACCCATGAATTTCTACTGAGTTTTAGTGTTCGCAAGTGCCACTAGATCCGCATGGTAGATTTCTACAATATCACATCGGCAAGTTTGTGGAAATAAATTGGGAAGTACTAAAATGGCTGGCTATACATGATGTAGATGTGGGAAATGCTGTTCCAATTAAACAACATCCATATAGACTTAACCCTTTAAAATTGGCACAGGTTAACAAAGAGATTGAGAGTATGCTTAAAAATGGCATAATTGAAGTGGGTTGCAGCCAATGGAGCTCACCCATAGTGATGGTGCCTAAACCAGACGGTACCCAACGGTTGTGTGTGGACTATAGAAAGGTTAATGCAGTTACAAGAACGGACTCTTATCCTATCCCATGTTTGGAGGATTGCATTGAGAAAGTGGGACAATCAGCTTTTATTTCCAAACTGGATTTACTTAAAGGTTACTGGCAGGTACCTTTATCCGAAAGACTTCAGCTTTTGTGAGTCCAGATGGTATATACCAATTCAAAGTTATGCCATTTGGCATGAAAAACGCCCCAGCCACATTTCAACGGTTAACTAACGTCGTTTCAGGATTACCCAATTGTGCGGTATACATAGACGATCTGGTAATTTTCAGCCAGACATGGAAAGAACATTTAAAACACCTGATGGAGTTATTCTATCGACTTCAGGAGGCGGGTTTGGTGATAAACCTAGCCAAAAGTGAATTTGGAAAAGCCCAAGTCACTTTCCTTGGCCATACAAATGGACAAGGTCGAATGGTCACACGGGATGTGAAGACAACAGTTATTGAGGAGTTTCCAATACCCTCATGATGAAGGGAAATAATGCGATTTCTTGGCATGAGTATATTTGATCGAACATTTGTGCAAAATTTTTGTAGTCATTGCTCCACTGATGGACTTGCTGGAGAAACGTCAAAAATGTCAGTGTACAGCGGAGTTTCAACAGGTATTTTCCTGCCTGAAAGCTGTGATAACCAATGCTCATGTGTTGGAGAATTACAAGGGACTCTGTGATTAGATTGAACTAAAGTATCTGACTTTAAAGAGACATGCCGAGGCATAGAGAAATGGATGGATCGTGCGGAGACCTTCTTGTTCAAAGAGACTGTCAATCGAGAAGGATTTCAGTTGGAGGAGGAAGAACAAAAAAAAATGGACTATATTAATATACCTGTTTGCGCGTGTTGTTTTTTTTTAAACGAAAAAGTATATTTACTGTGTGCATTTCTTAAAGGATAGTGAAAAGGTGAAAAAACCCATCTTGATGTTGATGGTTTTTTTTTCTTGGGGCGGGGGGGGGGGAAAGAGGTGTCATGTGAGAGTACCTTTAAGAAATGGGTGTTTATCAGTGATGTCAGCGTGTGGGTGGAGCTGGACGGTCTGTCAGCTTTTTAATTTTGTTTTAGGCTGTTTGCTGCAGAGTGTGTTTTAGTTTCATTTTCAGAGCTGGATAGCTGCAGTCACAGCCAGAAGGGGTATTAGTCTCTCTCTCTAATCTAAATTTCTGCTGTACCACACCTGTAGAGTGGGCCGTGTGCTCCCCATACCACAATCTATTAAAAGTTGTGGGTCAGGTGAACTCCATGGTAAACTTTGGGGTTCTCTAAACCCTGGCCCATAACACTTGGAAAGATGCATAAACAATAGAGTTGTCGTGGTGGGTGATTTTAACTTTCACAATATTGACTGGGACACACTTACTGCTCGAGGCATGGATGGAGCAGAATTTGTAAGGTGCGTCCAAGAGGGTTTCTTGAAACAATATGTAAATAGCCCAACTCGGGAAGGGGCCATATTAGACCTGGTGCTGGGGAATGAGCCCGGCCAGGTGATCAAAGTTTCACGAGATCATTTCGGGAACAGTGATCATAATTCTGTAAGATTTAATCTGTTTATGGAAAAGGACAAGAGTGGCTCTCAGGTAAAGGTGTTAGACTGGGGAAGGCTAATTACATCACCATTAGGCAGGATCTGGAGTGTGTTGACTGGGCGAGGCTGCTTGAAGGAAAATCAACATTCGGCATGTGGGAGGCTTTCAAATGTCAATTGATTAGAATTTAGAACCGGCATGTACCTGTGAGGTCGAAAGGTAAGGGTGGCAAGCATAGGGAAACCTGGATAACGAGTGATATTATGAACCTTGTCAGAGAGAAAAAGAGACCATTTGTAAGGTCTAAAAGGCTTAGGACAGATGAAGCTCTTGAAGAATATAAAGTAGGAAGGAACTTAAGGTGGGAGTTAGGAAGGCTAAAAGGGGGTCATGAAATGTCATTGGCAAACAGGATTAAGGAAAATCCTAAGGCGTTTTTCCATATGTAAAGAGCAAGAGGGTAGCCAGGGAAAGGGTTGGTCCATTCAAGGATATAGGAGGGAATCTATGTATGGAACCAGAGGGAGTGGGAGAGATACTAAATGAATACTTTGCCTCAGTATTCACCAAAGAGAAGGACTTGGTGGATGAGGAGTATAGGGTAGAGTGTATCGATATTCTGAGTCATGTTGATATTAAGAAAGAGGTGTTGGACATCTTAAAAAGCATTAAAGTAGATAAATCCCCAGGGCCTGATGGAATCTAGCCCAGAATACTGCGGGAGGCAAGGGAGGAAATTGCTGGGGCCTTGACAGTAATCTTTGTATCCTCATTGGCTACAGGTGAAGTTCCAGAGGACTGGAGAGTAGCCATTGTTTAAGAAGGGCAGCAGGGATAATCCAGGAAATTATAGGCCAGTGAGCCTGACGTCAGTTGTAGGGAACTTATTGGAAAAGATACTTAAAGATAGGATTTACTCACATTTGAAAACAAATGGATTTATTAGTGCTGTATAGCATGGTTTTGTGAAGGGGAGGTTGTGCCTCACTAAGTGGAAATCTACATGGACTTCAGTAAAGCCTTTGCCAAGGTACCTCATGGCAGACTGTACAAAAGATGGAGTCACATGGGATCAAAGGAGAGCTGGCAAGTTGAATACATAACTGGCTTGGGCACAGACAGAGGGTAGCAGTAGAAGGGTGCTTTTCTGAATGGAAGGCTGTGACTAGTGGTGTTCCGCAGGGATCAGTCTGGGGCCTTTGCTGTTCGTAATATATAGAAATGATTTGGAAGAAAATGTAGCTGGTCTGATTAGCAAGTTCGCAGACGACAGAAAAATTGGTGGTGTTGCGGATAGTGAAGAGGATTGTCAGAGGATACAGCAAGATATAAACAGGTTGGAGTCTTGGGCGGAGAAATGGCTGATGGAGTTTAATCCGGACAAGTGTGAGGTAATGCACTTTGGAAGGTCCAATGCATGTAGGAATTACACAGTAAATGGTAGAACTCTTGCGAGTATTGTTATGGGAAAGGGTTGAGAGAACCCCAAAGTGTATCATGGAGTTCAACTGACCCACAACTTTTAATAGATTGTGGTTATGGGGAGCAAACGGGCCTATCTTACAGGTGTCATGCAACAGAGAGTTAAAGTACTTTTAAATTAAAACAATGTTTATTTATGAAACCAGATAACACTTTATAAACCCACAGTAAACAGCTTAACAACTATCAACATCAATAAATCCCCAAAGAATACCCTACTCTATAAGTAACAGTTAATCTTTCCTTGCAACATCCATAAGACAAAAAAAAAAACCTTTTGACAGAAAGACATCAGGTTTAACTTCTCCACAGAACAGGTATTATTGTTAAATCACCAAAGGATCTGGGGACAGTCTTTAGATTGCAGAGAGAGAGAGACTAATACACCTTCTTGCTGTGACTGAAGCTATCCAGCTCTCAAAACGAAAGTAAAACACACCCTGTAGCAGACAGCCCAAAGCGAAAGTAAAAGCAGACAGCCCAGCCCCACCCACACTCTGACATTTATTAAAGGTACATTCACTACAGCTATTTTATAAACACATTTCTTAAAGGTACTCTCACCTACTCTCACATGACAGTATTGACAGGCAGAGAGATCTGGGCGTGCATGTCCACCGATCACTGAAAGCGGCAACACATGTGGATAAGGTGGTCAAGGAGGCATATGGCGGGGCAGCACGGTGCACAGTGGTTAGCACTGCTACCTCACGGCGCCGAGGCCCCAGATTCGATCCCGGCTCTGGGTCACTGTCCGTTTGGAGTTTGCACATTCTCCCTGTGTTTGTGTGGGTTTAGTTCCCACAACCCAAAGATGTGCAAGCTTGGTGGATTGGCCACGCTAAATTGCCCCTTAATTGGAAAGAAATGGATTTGATACTCTAAATTTAGTTTTAAAAAAAGGCATATGCATTTAAAATAAAAATTGGCAAGTCATGTTGCAGCTGTACAGGACCTTAGTAAGGCCTCATTTGGAATAGTGTACACAATTCTGGTCACCACACTACCAGAAGGCTGTGGGTATTTTGGAGAGGATACAGAAGTGGTTTACTAGGATGTTGCCTGGTATGGAGGGCATTAGTTATGAGGAGAGGTTAGATAAACTCGGCCTGTTCTGACTGGAACGATGGAGGTTGAGGATCGACCTGATAGCGGTCTACAAGATTATTAGTGACATGGACAGAGTGGATAGTCAGATGCTCTTTCCTAGGTTAGGAGAGTCAGGTATTAGGGGACATAGGTTTAAAGTGCATGGGGGAAAGTTTAGAACAGATGTGCGAGGCAAGTTTTTTTACACAGAGGGTGGTAAATATATGGAACGTGCTGCCTGGGGAGGTGGTGGGAACAGGTACGGTAGCGGCATTTAAGGGCATCTAGACAATTAATGATGGAAAGGGATAAGTATAACGTTAATGATGGAAAGGGATAAGTATACACCGCAGGGCAAGAGTTATAGCTGGGGGAAGGGCAATTATGATGCCATTAGGCGTGACTTGGGGGGGATAAGGTGGAGAAGTAGGCTGCAAGTGTTGGGCACACTGGATAAGTGGGGCTTGTTCAAGGATCAGCTACTGCGTGTTCTTGATAAGTATGTACCGGTCAGACAGGGAGGAAGGCGTCGAGCGAGGGAACCGTGGTTTACCAAGGAAGTGGAATCTCTTGTTAAGAGGAAGAAGGAGGCCTATGTGAAGATGAAGTGTGAAGTTTCGGTTGGGGCGATGGATAGTTACAAGGTAGCGAGGAAGGATCTAAAGAGAGAGCTAAGACGAGCAAGGAGGGGACATGAGAAGTATTTGGCAGGAAGGATCAAGGAAAACCCAAAAGCTTTCTATAGGTATGTCAGGAATAAGCGAATGACTAGGGAAAGAGTAGGACCAGTCAAGGACAGGGATGGGAAATTGTGTGTGGAGTCTGAAGAGATAGGCGAGATACTAAATGAATATTTTTCGTCAGTATTCACTCAGGAAAAAGATAATGTTGTGGAGGAGAATGCTGAGCCCCAGGCTAATAGAATAGATGGCATTGAGGTACGTAGGGAAGAGGTGTTGGCAATTCTGGACAGGCTGAAAATAGATAAGTCCCCGGGACCTGATGGGATTTATCCTAGGATTCTATGGGAGGCCAGGGAAGAGATTGCTGGACCTTTGGCTTTGATTTTTATGTCATCATTGGCTACAGGAATAGTGCCAGTGGACTGGAGGACAGCAAATGTGGTCCCTTTGTTCAAAAAGGGGAGCAGAGACAACCCCGGCAACTATAGGCCGGTGAGCCTCACGTCTGTAGTGGGTAAAGTCTTGGAGGGGATTATAAGAGACAAGATTTATAATCATCTAGATAGGAATAATATGATCAGGGATAGTCAGCATGGCTTTGTGAAGGGTAGGTCATGCCTCACAAACCTTATTGAGTTCTTTGAGAAGGTGACTGAACAGGTAGACGAGGGTAGAGCAGTTGATGTGGTGTATATGGATTTCAGCAAAGCGTTTGATAAGGTTCCCCACGGTAGGCTATTGCAAAAAATACGGAGGCTGGTGATTGAGGGTGATTTAGAGATGTGGATCAGAAATTGGCTAGCTGAAAGAAGACAGAGGGTGGTGGTTGATGGGAAATGTTCAGAATGGAGTACAGTCACAAGTGGAGTACCACAAGGATCTGTTCTGGGGCCGTTGCTGTTTGTCATTTTTATCAATGACCTAGAGGAAGGCGCAGAAGGGTGGGTGAGTAAATTTGCAGACGATACTAAAGTCGGTGGTGTTGTCGATAGTGTGGAAGGATGTAGCAGATTACAGAGGGATATAGATAAGCTGCAGAGCTGGGTCGAGAGGTGGCAAATGGAGTTTAATGTAGAGAAGTGTGAGGTGATTCACTTTGGAAGGAATAACAGGAATGCGGAATATTTGGCTAATGGTAAAGTTCTTGAAAGTGTGGATGAGCAGAGGGATCTAGGTGTCCATGTACATAGATCCCTGAAAGTTGCCACCCAGGTTGATAGGGTTGTGAAGAAGGCCTATGGAGTGTTGGCCTTTATTGGTAGAGGGATTGAGTTCCGGAGTCGGGAGGTCATGTTGCAGCTGTACAGAACTCTGGTCCGGCCGCATTTGGAGTATTGCGTACAGTTCTGGTCACCGCATTATAGGAAGGACGTGGAGGCTTTGGAGCGGGTGCAGAGGAGATTTACCAGGATGTTGCCTGGTATGGAGGGAAAATCTTATGAGGAAAGGCTGATGGACTTGAGGTTGTTTTCGTTGGAGAGAAGAAGGTTAAGAGGAGACTTAATAGAGGCATACAAAATGATCAGGGGGTTGGATAGGGTGGACAGTGAGAGCCTTCTCCCGCGGATGGATATGGCTGGCACGAGGGGACATAACTTTAAACTGAGGGGTAATAGATATAGGACAGAGGTCAGAGGTAGGTTCTTTACGCAAAGAGTAGTGAGGCCGTGGAATGCCCTACCTGCTACAGTGGTGAACTCGCCAACATTGAGGGCATTTAAAAGTTTATTGGATAAACATATGGATGATAATGGCATAGTGTAGGTTGGATGGCTTTTGTTTCGGTGCAACATCGTGGGCCGAAGGGCCTGTACTGCACTGTATTGTTCTATGTTCTATGTAGACAAATATACGAATAGGGTGGGAATGAAAGGGTATGGACTGCGTAAGTGCAGACGGTTTCAGTTTAGGCAGGTACCATGGCCACGCAGGCTTGGAGGGCCGAAGGACCTGTTCCTGTGCTTATTGGTCTTTGTAATTAGTCTATAATTCTAGGAGCTATTCCTGAGAAGGATAGATCGGTGGAAGACATGGCAGCTGGATGGGGCAGGACTGAACCGGAAGGCTAAATATCCATCCCCCCATTTGAGTGGCAGCTGAGGTGACTGCGAAGCAAGCCACTGCTATTCCGCTGCAGTTGTACCTGGGACATCCATCGACTGTCGCCCTGAACATCCGCGACAGAGACAGGAATAGCTGCCGGGTTGTTGTCTCCATCACTCATTCTGACTAAACCACGGGCACCAAGCCTTCCAGAAAGTTCTTAACTCGTGTGTCAATTTCGTTCACCAAGAGAGCAATCCTGAAACACAAACAGGGAAAAGGAAGCCTCGTCAAAAGCTTTGGACCTCCGGATTGTCAGTGAGGAAGTGGAGATAGCGGGAGAGAACCCTGGTTTGGGGGGGGGGTTAGGGAAAGGAGGGAGCAAGAGAGTGAGGCAGGGCAGGGAGTTTGGGCAAGGATGAGGAGGGAACTCCAGGTCTGAGAGGGAGATTGCATGGCTGGGGAGGAGAAGGGGGAGGGGTCAGCTGGGCTGGGTTGGTATCTTTGTGTCCCAGGGGCTAAAGAAGGGGGGGACTGCTACTGCCACCCTCTTCGCATCAGTCTCTCTCTTTATCCACCTCACCGTCTTGCACTCTCCCTTTCGCAGTGTCTCCGTCCTTCCCCCTCTCCATCCGTGTGTCCCACTATGGTGCGTGCACCTTGGTCTCTCCTCTGTATGCATGTGTGTGTGTCTCTCTCTATGTCTGTGTGTGTCAATCTCGCTGTATATCTGTGTATATCTCTCTCACCCTGTCTGTCTGTGTGTGTCTCTCTCTGTGTGAACAAAGAACATACAGTGCAGAAGGGGGCCATTCGGCCCATGGAGTCTGCACTGACCCACTTAAGCCCTGACTTCCACCCTATCCCCGTAACCCAATAACCCCTCCTCACCTTTTTGGTCACGAAGGGTAATTTATCATGGCCAATCCACCTGACCTGCACGTCTTTGGACTGTGCGAGGAAACTGGAGCACCCGGAGGAAACCCACGCAGACACGGGGAGAACGTGCAGACTCCGCACAGTTACCCAAGCCGGAATCGACCCTGGCGCTGTGAAGCCACAGTGCAAATCACTTGTACTACCATGCTGCCCGTGTGTCTGTCTGTGTGTGTGTCACCACTTCCCTCTGTGTGGGTGTGTCGCTCTCCCTGTCTGTCTATCTGTCTATCGCCCTCCGTCAGTGTGTCTGTCTCACTTCTGTCAGTCTCTCCCTGTTTATCTCAGTCTCACGTTCTCTCCCACCAGGATGCTTCGCGGAGTATTTCTGCGGCTGCGCAACATGCAGCCGGTCTAAACCATTGAATCTGGGGAGGGAGAGGGCCGAAACCACTCTGCCCCAGGAAATGGGGGGGGTGGGGGAACAGTAATCATCAGCGGGGCTGATCCGGGAACCAATCCCGGCACGGGGCGGGGCTGATCCGGGAACCAATCCCGTCACGGGGGCCAAGTGCCGATGGAGAAAACCCGAGAGTGGGTGAGTGAAAAACCGTTAAAGAAATCGGGGAGGGGGTGTGTGGGGAGAGGGGGAGGGGGGGAGGGGGAGGGGGGGAGGGGGGGGAGGGGGAGGGGGAGGGGGGGGGGAGGGGGAGGGGGAGGGGGGGAGGGGGGAGGGGGAGGGGGGGAGGGAGGGGGAGGGGGGGAGGGGGGGAGGGGGAGGGGGGGAGGGGGGGAGGGGGAGGGGAGGGGGAGGGGGAGGGGGGGGGGAGGGGGAGGGGGGGGGGGGGGGGAGGGAGGGGAGGGGGGGGGAGGGAGGGAGGGGAGGGAGGGGGGGGGGGAGGGGGGGGGAGGGAGGGGGGGGGGAGGGAGGGGGGGGAGGGAGGGGGGGGGGGAGGGAGGGAGGGGAGGGAGGGGGGGGGGGAGGGAGGGGGAGGGGGGGGGGGGGAGGGGGGGGGGGGGAGGGGGAGGGGGAGGGGGGGGGGGGAGGGGAGGGAGAGGGGGGAGGGGGGGAGGGAGAGGGGGGGGAGGGGGGGGGGGGAGGGGGGGGGGGGGGGGGGAGGGGGGGAGGGGGAGGAGGGGGGGGGAGGGGGGGAGGGGGGGGGGGAGGGGGAGGAGGGGGGGGAGGGGGGGGGGGGAGGGGGGGAGGGGGAGGGGGAGGAGGGGGGGGAGGGGGAGGGGGAGGGGGAGGAGGGGGGGGGGGGGGAGGGGAGGGGAGGGAGAGGGGGGGGGGGGAGAGAGGGGAGGAGGGGGGGAGGGGGGGGGAGGGGGAGGGGGGGGGAGGGGGGGGGGGAGAGAGGGGAGGGGGAGGGGGGGGAGGGGGGAGGGGGAGGAGGGGGGGAGGGGGAGGGGGGGGGGAGGGGGGGGGAGGGGGGGGGGGGGGGGGAGGGAGGGGGAGGGGGGGGAGGGGGGGGGGAGGGAGGGGGGAGGGAGGGGGGGGGGAGGGAGGGGGGAGGGGGGGGGGGAGGGAGGGGGGGAGGGGGGAGGAGGGGGAGGGAGGGGAGGGGGAGGAGGGGGGAGGGGGGAGGAGGGGGGGAGGGG